>NC_090903.1:15815162-15827662 GCF_040956055.1 Brachionichthys hirsutus | reverse complement strand
CTTAATTTCCTCAGCCAATGAGACGCCAGTAAAAGGTCACGTGACCATTCTTCTCTTGATAAATGCTGATTGATCCGATGTTTGTCCTCTGGGAGGACCCGGATCCGGATCAGAGACCTCTATGTGGAGGGGGTCAGTAACAGGGAGGTACAGGAGAACCCCGGAGGCGCTGCAGGGTCAGGCAGGAAGTTAAACCTAAAATAAAGTGATGTCATCATGGTGATGTCATCACTATAGTCTATAGAGAATGTTTGTCCTGCAAGTAAATCTGTTTATAGCTAAAGGGACGTTTGTTTGTTTGTTTTTGTTTGTTTGTTTGTTTTTATCCTTCGTGATGTTGACAAACAACAATTCCAGGATTTGTTGTGAGTCGTCTGGAAACTCTTTTCTCATTGGTCAGGTTTTGTTTTTTACTTTTTCCTTCCTCTCTTTCGCTCCAGGTCAAACACACCCTCCCAGGAAACATCCCTCTGCTCCTCCCTCCCCCTCTCCCCTCTCTCCTCCCTCCCTCCTCCCTCCATCCTCTCCCCTCTCTCCCTTTCTCCCTCCCCCCATCTCTCCCCTCCTCTCTCCCCTCCTCCCCTCCCTCCCTCCTCCCTCTCTTCCTCCTCCTCCCTCCTTCCTCCCCTCCCTCCCCTCCTCTCTCCTCTTTCCCCTCCTCCCCTCCCTCCCTCCCCCCTCTCCCCTTCCTCCCTCCCTCCTCCTTCCTTCCTCTCTCTCCCTCCTCCCTCTCCCCTCCCTCTCCTCCCTCCTCCCTCTCTCCCTCCTCCTCCCTCCCTCCTCCCCTCCCCTCCCCTCCTCTCTCCCCTCCCTCTCTCCCTCCTCCTCCCTCCCTCCTCCCCTCCCTCCCTCCTCCCACTCTTCCTTCTCCTCCCTCCCTCCTCCCCTCCCTCCCTCCTTCCTCCCTCCCTCCTCCCTCCCCCCTCTCCCCTTCCTCCTCCCTCCTCCCTCTCTCTCCCTTCTCCCTCCCTCCTTCCTCCCTCCCTCCTCCCTCCCCCTCTCCCCTCCCTCCCTCCCTCCTCCCTCCTCCCTCCCCCCTCTCCCCTTCCTTCCTCCCTCCTCCCTCTCCCTCCCTCCTCCCTCTCCCCTCCCTCTCTCCCTCCTCCCCTCCCCTCCCCTCCCCTCCCCTCTCCCCTCCCTCTCTCCCTCCTCCCTCTATCCTCTCCCCTCTCTCCCTCCTCCCCTCTCTCCCCGTCCTCCGCCTCCGCTCTGCAGGCTCCTCCTCCTCCAAACATGGCGCCGACTCGCGGCGTCGCTCCTTCCCCGACGAGCGTCTCGCAGCTCATCTTGAACGCGTTTTAAAAACTCTTCAAAACGACACGCGTGAACCACTTCCGGTCTCCACCGGGGACCTTTACGCGCAGAATTTGGAGGCGTTTACGCGTCCGGCTGCCCGCGTAACGGAGCGCCCACCTGTCGGACGAAGGTAGACTTCACTCCGGGTCCTCCAGGATGTGGATCTCCCTGATTTCTGGAGCAGACTGAGCAGGAAGACGGGAACCCACCGGAACCGGGTCCGGGAGAACCATGAGCGGAGGCTCGGGGGACGCGGAGGACTGAGTGTGTCCGGGGACAGCCGTCCTTTCCCGCGCGTCCGCGCGTCCGCGCCGGCAGCATGGATGGAGACCGGCTGCCTCCGATCAGCTGCGCTCCTGCTGTAAGAACCGAATCTCCGACGGGCTCGTTCCTCTGCTGAGGAACATATCGATTACATGACGTCATCAAACGAGCCGCTAATGAATAAATAAACACATTTAATGCATCGGTTTAAAGCAACAGAAGTGAGTTCTGAGTCAGCGTTAACTTTATCCAAGGTTTTGTTCCTGCACCCTCCACCGGATCCGGATCCATGAGGGTCAGCGGTGGGCCATCATGGGGGGACCAGTCTGGGACCTGCCGTTCGGTCGGGAGGTCACGTGATCACAGGGCTCGCTTGATGACGTTTGTGGGACAAAATCAGATTCTGTGCTGGATCTGGGTTCTGGATCAGTTTAAAAATCCAAAAGCATGTAAACCCAACGATAGACCAATTCAGGTGTCCCCCTCTGGGACCACCTGGACCTGGGTGGATCAGAGCCAGAACCTGAACCTGAACCGGTTTGTCTCCAGTCCTGATCTCTGGTCCATATGCAGGTTGGCCATCCTTTGGGTTCTGGTTGCCGTCCTGCTGTTGGTCCCTGTTCTTTTAGGGGCGTGGCCAAACAGACCACATGCTGAGTGAAAAGACGAATGCATCCTTCCGGTTTTACGACGGGCTGAGCGAACGTTGAGAATAAAGCGTTTTATTCTCCGCCGCCTGAAACCCGCTCTGAGAAACATAAAGAGTTAAAGATCTGATCACAAGATGGTTGAAACCAGGAAACGTCTCTTAAAATAACCCAGAACCACAAACACGGAAACGCAGCCGGCGATGACATCACCCCGGTCCGATGATGTAATGTGTGTTATTAGAGGCGGCGCCGCGCTGTGGTCGTGTGCCACGGCGCTGGCCTGATGTCATCGCAGGAATGTGCTGATTGGACGGCTTCGACCAATAAACACTCCTCGTCGCTCCGACTTGCTCCGCTCGTGTCTGGAAATGCCATAAAGAGGAGGCTCCTCCTCCTCTGGAGGGTTTCGCTCCTCCGGCTCGGATCCGAGGAACGTCGGGCTCAAAGGAAGGATTGAGGCAGCAGACCGACGAAACCGACGAACCGACCGTGGGCTCGAAGATCTTCGTCAGGAGTCAGGATCTCCTCGGTCTCGGTCGTCTGTAGCGTCCAAACTTTAAGGGGGTTCTTCCCGGCCCCCAGGAGGTCTGGCAGGTGTTTATTCCTGCTAAGCAGCTAATAAACAAACAGAACTCTTACCGGACTCTGTCTGACGCCGTCTCTGAGCCAGCTTCTGAACCTCTGGTGCCAGAACCCGACCGATGATGTCATCTTTCTGCGACAGGGTTTGGGTCGCGGGGTGAAGCAGCCGTTTCCGTCTCTGGGCACCTTCGTCTCCACGCTGAGCCAGAGGAGGGATGCAGGGGGGCGGAGCCTGGCCGGTGGCCTGATGGGCGCCCATTGGCTCAGACACGGTGAGTTCGCGTAGAGCACTCTATGACATCATCGTTTGAGCTCCACACCATCCTAACCTTTGACCTGAAGACGTAACGAAGTCGGTTGGTTACAGCCGGCTCACTTCGGCCCGGTACCTGAACCCAAACTTTCTTCAACTGAGATAACGGATCAATTCAGAGGAAGGAGGACGTTCATTGATCCTCTTCCTCCTGATCACATGCCCCACCCTTCCAGTGAAAGCCTGTTGACCTCGTACCCTGGACACGCCTCCTCGCCCATGGGATGTCATGGCGTGCTACTTCCTGTGTTTACCTGTTTGTCTTGCTAACGGGACGATTTACCTGCGCAGTTCTCGCCGAGCGACGGTCAGAAGCGCGGCGAGGTGGACTTTAGGCGAAGGCTACTTCCTGTTAGCGGCTCCGGCTACGCAGCTCGCCAGCCCGCTTTGTCACCGCCGCCACTGATGCCAAAGTAATTACGCCCCAAATGAAAACCGTATGAGCAGACTCCACGCACGCACACACGCACACACACACACACGCACACACACACACACACACACACACAGCACATCGGCGAGCATTCCTCAGGCCCGCCGGATAATCGCCACCCGTTTGCGCTTTCATCTGCAAAGCATTACAGGAGGTTTGTGTTTTACTAACGGCGAGAGGAAGAAGGATTGGAGTTCTGGTGCGGACCAGAGACCCGGAGATTTAGCTGGAAAGACGACTCGTTGATAAATAAAAAACAAGGAGGGGCTTCTTGTGGGTTCAGAAGAGCCCAAACAGAGGCGGGGCCGCCGTCACGTCGACAGGAGGGTCGTCTCTGTTTGTCAGATGGTTGTTTGTTCGCTGACCGTGGTTTTGGCTTGAAGGAGCGTTTCCTTGTGTCGTGATTCAGTCCTCCCACCAGCAGGGGGCGGCAACACAGAAGAACAACACACTAACAAATCATTCATGCTGCTGAATGGATGAATGGATGAATGGATTCTCACTTCTCACTTGTCCAGTTGATCCAATCAGATTAGATCGTAGTCGTCCTCTTCATCGTCCTCTTCGTCGTTTACTGAGATTCTGATCAGGATTTAATTCCTGGTGATTCTTTTCATCTCAATCAACTCAAATGATCAGTAACAAATCCTGTAAAAGCAACAAAGGGTTACCGTCTTCATCGTGATGAAGACGAGCGCTCCGTCTTCAGACGGCAGCGGGAATAATGAACCGAAACCTTTGAAGCCATTGGAGAGAGGGGGAGGAAGAGGAGGAGGATCCTGAAGCCTTCTTCATCAGAGGGTATCTTAGCAACGACGCTGTTGCGTTCAGGGCCGATGGGCGTGGCACTCGGAGAGGAGGACGAGGACGATGAAGGTGAAGAGCGTATTCTTCTCCCTCTCTGCTCTCTGTCGCCTGTTTTTGTCATGTTTCCGTTTCCACCAATTCAATAGTGATTAGTTGGTTTAAAGGCCACGCCCCCCAGAGGATGAGTGTTTATGAGTCATCCTCTGACAGGCTCCTCCTCCTTCACGAGGTCACGGTCACGTGAACAGACACTTCAAATCGACCCCGTTGTGTTGCCTCTAGCTCCACCCTCAGGTCAAAGAGAGCTCCCACAATGCACCTGGGCAGGCCTGACAGCTGCCATGGGGACGGATTCAGGAGGCTGGTTATAGGAGGCGTGGCCTCTGCGATGGCGGTTGATAGCGGTTCTGCTGTTTCCGTCTGCAGCGAGAGAACTGCCCCCGATCTGCAGCGGCGTTCGCCAGAAGCAGCGCCTCTCCGTGGACGCGCTGCCGCCGGAGGTCAAAGCGCCTTTCCCCTCCGACCCCGTCATCCCGCCGCGCAGCAAGACCAGCAAAGAGTTCCAGTGAGTCTGCCGGGAACCCGCGTCCGCGTTCTGGACCTCTGCTTTGCTGAAAGGTTCTGTTTGCGTTGTCAGGGAGGACGTGGAGCGTGCCGTCCAATCAGGCGACTGGAAGGAGCTCCGGGACTTTTACCTGACCACCTTCAGCTCCTTCACAGAAATCAACGCCGCCTTCAAGGTAGAGTCCACGCCCTCCTCCTGAACTGTGCCCAGACCGCTTCACGATGGGAACGCGTTCTCCTCCTTTGCTCCTCCTTTGCTCCTCCCTTGCTCCTCCTTTGCTCCTCCCTTGCTCCTCCCTTGCTCCTCCCTCCTCTCCCAGCGGGAGGCCAACGGATCCTTTAACACCATTGACGACTCGGGGGTCAACGGCAAGTTTGTCAACGGCGTTTACGACGCGCTGCTGAGCACCGTAAGCACGAATGACCGGCGAGCTCCTCGTGAGGGTCTGACATGGCCGCCGGTTTGTGTTTGTGGGTCAGAGACGGTTCTGATTCTCTGGACTGGATGAAGAACCCGTTTATTGTGTTTTAGCCTCAGGACATCCAGAAGTTGGTGCTGAAGGGGATCATCAACAGCCTGCTGAGAGAGTGGAAAGGGTGAGCGTCCCGGTCCCGGTCCCGGACCCGGACCCGGACCTGGACCCGGTTCTTATCTAAATGGGTTCTGAAGGTGAAATATTAGCGTAGCTTAGCTCTGTGTTGTTCTGCTTTCTTTCCCTTTCAGGCCTCGAACCAAAGACGACCTGAGAGCGTATTTCATCCTCGTCCAGGTGAGACCGGAAGTAAAGACCACCCGGGGGGGGGGGGGGGGGGGGGGCGGCTGGTTTCACACACACACACACACACACACACACACACACTGGGGACCGGGTGAGGTCACGTTGGACTGGAGGACTGCTGGTCCTGTCTGACACCAGATGTTCTCAGTGTCCTTTAAATAGGTCTTCGTCTTAAAGGCGAAACATTTCCAGAATAAATGACTAGTGTGTGTGTGTGCATGTGTGTGTGTGTGTGTGCCTGTGTGTAGAACCCCCAGTATTCCAGCACCAGTACCTACGTGATCTACGCCCACCTACTGAGGCAGGTTGCTGCTCTGTCAGAGGCTGACCATCACTTCCTGGTTCACTGGCTCAAGAAGTAGGTCTGTGTGTGTGTGTGTGTGCGTGTGTGTGTGTGTGTGCGTGTGTGTGTGTGTGCGTGTGTCTGTGTGTGTGTGTGTCTGTGCGTGTGTCTGTGTGTGTGTGTGTCTGTGTGTGTGTGTGTGTGCGTGTGTGTGTGTGTGCGTGTGTCTGTGTGTGTGTGTGTGTGCGTGTGTGTGTGTGTGTGCGTGTGTGTGTGTGTGCGTGTGTCTGTGTGTGTGTGTGTCTGTGTGTGTGTGTGTGTGTATGTGTGTGTGAGCCCAGAAGCCCACTTCCTGTTTGTGGAGATGATTTAAGTCAGCTGCTCCTCCTTCCTTCTAACCTCGTCTTAACTAGCTGGACTAGTCTTAACTAGCTGGACGAGTCTTAACTAGCTGGACGAGTCTTAACCAGCTGGACTAGTCTTAACTAGCTGGACTAGTCTTAACTAGCTGGACGAGTCTTAACTAGCTGGACGAGTCTTAACCAGCTGGACTAGTCTTAACTAGCTGGACGAGTCTTAACTGGCTGGATGAGTCTTAACTAGCTGGACGAGTCTTAACCGGCTGGACGAGTCTTAACCGGCTGGACGAGTCTTAACTGGCTGGACAAGTCTTAACTAGCTGGACTAGTCTTAACTAGCTGGACGAGTCTTAACCGGCTGGACGAGTCTTAACCGGCTGGACGAGTCTTAACTGGCTGGACGAGTCTTAACCGGCTGGACGAGTCTTAACTAGCTGGACTAGTCTTAACTAGCTGGACGAGTCTTAACCAGCTGGACTAGTCTTAACTAGCTGGACGAGTCTTAACCGGCTGGACGAGTCTTAACTAGCTGGACTAGTCTTAACTAGCTGGACGAGTCTTAACCAGCTGGACTAGTCTTAACTAGCTGGACGAGTCTTAACCGGCTGGACGAGTCTTAACTAGCTGGACTGGTCTTAACTGGCTGGACGAGTCTTAACCGGCTGGACGAGTCTTAACTAGCTGGACTGGTCTTAACTGGCTGGACGAGTCTTAACTAGCTGGACGAGTCTTAACTAGCTGGACTAGTCCTAACTAGCTGGACTAGTCTTAACTAGCTGGACGAGTCCTAACTAGCTGGACGAGTCTTAACTAGCTGGACGAGTCTTAACCAGCTGGACGAGTCTTAACTAGCTGGACTAGTCTTAACTAGCTGGACGAGTCTTAACCAGCTGGACTAGTCTTAACTAGCTGGACGAGTCTTAACCGGCTGGACGAGTCTTAACTGGCTGGACTAGTCTTAACTAGCTGGACTAGTCTTAACTAGCTGGACTAGTCCTAACTAGCTGGACTAGCTTCACGTGTCTCTGTGCACCAGGCTGTCGGCGAGACGCTTCAGGCAGCTGGTGGAGCGCCTCCTGCAGTTCATCTCCGCCCGCCTGCTTCCTGCCGAGCCGGACGAACTTCCTCCTTCGGCTAAATGTTCCTGGTGGATTCCGTCCGCCACCAAAGTGCTGAGCCTGTTCAGTGCGTGTCTCTCACATACACACACACACACACACACCCATCGCCGTGACGACCCATTTGCTGTACACTGGAGAATAAGGATACAGGTTATTTGTGACATGTAACCTCGTCCTCCTATCAGATGCAGCCAACAGCGTGTCGTCTCCTCCCATCATGCCTTTCACCGACTTCTACAACATCACTCTGGAGCACATGGACTACATGGAGGAGTACCGGAGCTGGCAGAACTACGGCAACTCCAGCAGGTCAAACCACGAAAGGAGAATAAAAACAAATAAGATAAGGTTACAGTCTCCTCCTGAGGACGGACCGTCTCCTCCTGAGGACGGACCGTCTCCTCCTGAGGACGGACCGTCTCCTCCTGAGGTCGGACGTCTCCTCCTGAGGTCGGACGTCTCCTCCTGAGGTCAGACGTCTCCTCCTGAGGATGGACCGTCTCCTCCTGACGTCGGACGTCTCCTCCTGAGGTCAGACCGTCTCCTCCTGAGGACGGACGTCTCCTCCTGAGGTCGGACGTCTCCTCCTGAGGACGGACCGTCTCCTCCTGAGGTCGGACCGTCTCCTCCTGAGGTCGGACGTCTCCTCCTGAGGTCGGACGTCTCCTCCTGAGGTCGGACGTCTCCTCCTGAGGACGGACGTCTCCTCCTGAGGTCAGACCGTCTCCTCCTGAGGTCAGACCGTCTCCTCCTGAGGTCAGACGTCTCCTCCTGAGGTCAGACCGTCTCCTCCTGAGGTCAGACCGTCTCCTCCTGAGGTCAGACCGTCTCCTCCTGAGGTCAGACGTCTCCTCCTGAGGTCAGACCGTCTCCTCCTGAGGTCAGACCGTCTCCTCCTGAGGTCAGACCGTCTCCTCCTGAGGTCAGACCGTCTCCTCCTGGGGTCAGACCGTCTCCTCCTGAGGTCGGACGTCTCCTCCTGAGGTCGGACGTCTCCTCCTGAGGTCAGACCGTCTCCTCCTGAGGTCAGACCGTCTCCTCCTGAGGTCGGACGTCTCCTCCTGAGGTCGGACGTCTCCTCCTGAGGTCAGACCGTCTCCTCCTGAGGTCAGACGTCTCCTCCTGAGGTCAGACCATCTCCTCCTGAGGTCAGACGTCTCCTCCTGAGGCCCGGGGCGGTGGGGTCGTTCGTGGTGCTGCTTTCAGAACCCTTTGGCGCTGGTGCGTCGGGTCGTGTCTGGTCCGGCGGCAGAACGGACTGCAGAACCGTCCTGCTTTTCTCCTCAGGTTTTCCTTCTGTCAGTTTCCCTTCATTCTCTCGACGGTGGTGAAGAAAGTCATCATCCAGAAAGACTCTGAGCAGCAGATGATCAGCCAGGCCAGGGTGAGGCGCCAGCGCGCACGTTACCGTGACGACACACGCCGAAAGTCACTGTGGAGAGGAAGAGATAACGTTTTAATGGTGTCTGTCTGTGTGTGAGTGTGTGTGTGTGTGTGTGTGTGTATGTGTGTCTGTGTGTCTGTGTGTGCGTTCACAGCAAAGCCTGGTCAGTAAGGTTTCTCGCAGGCAGAGAGTCGACATGAAGCTTCTGTTCCTCAACATCAAAGTACGACGAGCAGAACTCCTCAGGGACTCACTGGATGAGGTACCACACACACACACACACACACACACACACACACACACACACACAGACACAGACACACACACACACACACAGACACAGACACACACACACACACACACAGACACACACACACACACACACACACAGACACACACACACACGCACACACATAGATACACACACAGACACACACACACACGCACACACTCTCTTAGATAAACCGATAGAAACTGAATATTTTCCAGCTGACAAGGAAGAGGAGCGACCTGAAGAAGAAGCTGCGGGTGACGTTTGTCGGGGAGGCGGGGCTAGACATGGGCGGCCTGACGAAGGAGTGGTTCCTGCTCCTGGTCCGTCAGATCTTCCACACGGACTACGGTGAGCCCCCTCCGGGTTAGGCAGAACCTCATTGAGAACGAGATGAACGTGTGAAGGAGGAGAGGAGGAGGAGTCAGCGACAGACTGAGCAGAACCTTCACCTGGTCCAGTACTCGGATCCATGCTGAGCCGCTTTAGAATGAAGCAAAAGCAGAAGCAGAAGCAGAAGAAAAAGCAAAAGCAGAAGAAAAAGAAAAAGCAGAAGCAGAAGAAAAAGCAGAAGCAGAAGAAAAAGCAAAAGCAGAAGAAAAAGAAAAAGCAGAAGCAGAAGAAAAAGAAAAAGCAGAAGCAGAAGAAAAAGCAAAAGCAAACGCAAAAGCAGAAGAAAAAGCAGAAGCAGAAGAAAAAGCAAAAGCAAACGCAAAAGCAGAAGCAAAAGCCTCACAGGTTTGCTCGTGTCTCAGAATACTCGTCTGTTGAGGTATATGAGCCGGAACGTCTCTCTCCTATCTCTCTCTCCTTCTCCTCTCTCTCCTATCTCTCTCTCCTTCTCCTCTCTCTCCTCTCTCTCCCTCTCCTCCCTCTCCTCTCTCTCCTATCTCTCTCCTCCCTCTCCTCCCTCTCCTCTCTCTCCTATCTCTCTCTCCCTCTCCTCCCTCTCCTCTCTCTCTCCCTCTCCTCTCTCTCTCCTCTCTGTCCCTCTCCTCCCTCTCCTCTCCGTCTCCTCTCTCTCCTCCCTCTCCTCTCCCTCTCCTCTCTCTCCCTCTCCTCTCTCTCCTCTCTCTCCCTCTCCTCTCCCTCTCCTCTCCCTCTCCTCCCTCTCCTCTCTCTCCTCCTCAAGTTGTTCTTTCCATCATCTCTCCGTCTTTCCGCGGTCGTCTGTGTTTTCGGCGCCGTGGGGCGGCGGCCCAAGGAAACACACTCAATGGAAGCTGTGTTCCCCTCGTTAGCAGCAGAGGGAAAGCCCCGGCTACCGCGCGCACACACACACACACACACACACACAGAGGCAGGTGCACACACACACTGGTGGGTTTATTCGGTGTGGATTTCGGTTCGGCGGCGTCCAGATGTGACTCAGAACAGACGGCTGCTGTTTCTCAGAGCTGGAAACGCTTCAACGTTCACACAACTCGTTTTCCCCGTTTATAAGGGATGCTAACGCTAACGCTAACCTGTCAGTGGAGAGACAGTTGGTTCATCGAAGCTTTATTTAGCAGGATAAAACACAGCTTCGTGTTTTTGTTTTCTCTCGTCGTGTCCATGAAGAGCCGCTGTTCACTTCCTGCGCGGCAGCCAATGGCAGAAAGAGACAGTTAAAGACGAGCTCGGGGAACGTAGCTTAGCATTTAGCAGCTAACAAGCTAGATATTCCTCTCCAGAGGAGGCGGAGAGCAAAAACGCCGCTAAAAAAAGAAAACTGCACAAACCTTTAATCCAGACAGACGATCAATGGGATCAATTAGTATCAGTTTATGTTTTGTTAATTTATTCATAATGACCTAATTTAGTACATCCTTCCGTCCCTCCTTCCTTCCTTCCCTCCTTTCGTTCTCCTGTCCTCCTGGATCCTTTGTTTCCTCCCTTGCTTCCTCCAGACTGATTTATTGATCACCAATACATCGAATGAACAATATTTTGTTTCCTTTCAGGAATGTTCACTTACATGAAAGACTCGCGCTGCCATTGGTTCAGCAGTTGGAAGTGTGACAACTATTCGGAGTTCCAGTTGGTTGGGACTGTATCCTTCATGCGGGTTTTCCTCGCCGGTCCCGTTCGGTAACCCTCCAGCGTTTCAGACCGCGGATCAGAACCACATGCCATCGTCCGAGTCTGAAATCACACAGAACCCAACAAGATGGCGTTAGCGTGTTTGTAACACGTTTATAGCATGCTTATAACATGTTTGTAACACACTGGGCCCAGGACTCCAGTCTTCCTTGCTATTATGTCAGTTTGCTTTGCAGCAGTTTCTCGTTCCAGTTTGGTCAGTGTTTTTATAAATTGGGGCTCATTGAGCGCCGGACTCGGCACCGGAGAGTCCGAGGACCAGCTTGAGTTAAAGTACGGCTGGTAAACTGGTTCAGGATCAGGTGAGGAACGACTGTGGATTAAAAGATGCCAAACAAATCATAATGTGTGTGTGTGTGTGTGTGTGTGTGTGTGTGTGTGCAGCTTGTGTTTATAGAGAATGCTCCACCGTGTCCTGCCAGCTGGTAACTGTCAAAAGGTTATATAAGCTAATAGCTGGGGTGTGAGTGTGTGTGTGTGTGTGTGTGTGTTGTGTGTGTGTGTGTGTGTGTCTCTGTGCGTGTGTGGGTGTGTCAGTGTCCACTCCTGGGTGTTCCATGCATGTTTTACATGTGTGCTCGTGCAAAGCGCTAATTCATCAGTCTCCCTTGTTCCTGTTTAGTTGTCATGGTGTTGTTGCGTTACTATGGCGATGGAGAGAGATGGAAATGAAAAGGGTGTGAAGATGGAGGAATGGAGTATAAACAGAAGTAAAGAATGGATGAGGTTAACCTGCTGTAGCCTATAATCCGTATCAGATGCGTCAGAAGCTCCTTGACCCGCCGCCCCAGCTGATGGGCTTAGCCGTCTACAACAGCATCGCTCTGGACATCCACTTCCCGCTCTGCTGCTACAGGTCGGACTGCTTCCGTACCCCGACAAACCACGCGCCATTTATTTATTAAACGTGTGTCCGTCCTCACAGGAAGCTCCTCACTCCGCCTACTGTACCATGTGACCAAAATGCCATCGTTGGCATGGCAACTGCCACTCTGGACGACCTGCAGCAGGCCATGCCGGTATGCGTTCAGCCTGCATGTCTCTGTTGAACCTTCTGACTTTAACTTCACAGCCTGTTTGGTTTTTGGTTTTTCATTTTCTTCTTCATGATAATTAACTTTGAACTTTTCATTTTCTTCACTGATCAATTCTTCCCTGTGTTATTTTACGCTTTGAGATACTGTGTGAGGTATTTGATTTGCTATACAGTATATGTACACATGCTAACGTGAAATGGTTTGTTTGCGTTGTGGCGTGTTCCCTGCCAAAGTATACAAAACAGTGGTACACGCTGTACTCGCGCCGTACTTTC
>NC_090903.1:15782662-15810162 GCF_040956055.1 Brachionichthys hirsutus | reverse complement strand
GTGGGACGCGCCCCGCCTCGGCCCCGCCTCGGCCCCGCCTCGACTCCCCCAGGATCCAGGTCCAGGACGCCTTCATGGTCACGTTAGTGGGACAGGGTTTGGAATGTAGCAAACAGCAGAACCCGACCACGAGATGAAGAGCGGATTCATCTATAACAGGAATATATAAATATGGACCAGGACCAGGACCAGAACCAGAACCAGAACCAGAGTCTGACATTGGTTAGGTCGGATTAGGAATGTGGTTCCGTGTGTTTTAACGTCGGTGAGGAATCCTTCTAAAGACCCGATCGGGTCAGTGGGTCCACTGGTGGGCGTGACTGAGCAGCCTGTAGCTCCGTCAGCTGACACTGGGGGCGCAGCCCCCCCCGCGGCTGCACGGTAAAGTAATGCATTACATTACAGATTACCAGCCTGCTGAGTTTATATTACACTATGAAGATCTTCATCTTCATCTTCATCTTCATCTTCATCCGGTTCCAGGAAGGAAATACGATCCTCCAGCGACTGTTCCTGGTCACAGACGGAACCCCCAAGCAGGAAGTACAACGATGTGCCATCGGACCGGTAGAACCAGTCAGCGTGGTGGCTGGTTGAGGAGCTGACCCGGTAACAGGCTGCAGAACTATTCTGGTGTCCTCCTACCTTATCAGGTAGATCAGCGTGTCTCTGCTTCGGGTGAACGCATGTGATGTTTAGATTCTCTGTTCTGTCAGGAGATAAATGAACTTCACTCCTCCCAGCTCCGCCAGCGCCGGTCCGGTCCAGCGGCGGGCCGGTCCAGGGCCAGTCGGGTCCAGCGCCGGTCGGGTCCAGCGGCGGGCCAGTCCGGCCCAGTGCCAGTCGGGCCCAGTGCCGGTCGGGTCCAGCGGCGGTCGGGTCCAGCGCCGGTCGGGTCCAGCGGCGGGCCAGTCCGGCCCAGTGCCAGTCGGGCCCAGTGCCGGTCGGGTCCAGCGCCGGTCGGGTCCAGCGGCGGTCGGGTCCAGCGGCGGTCGGGTCCAGCGGCGGTCGGGTCCAGCGGCAGGCCAGTCCGGTCCAGGGCCAGTCGGGCCCAGTGCCAGTCGGGTCTAGCGGCGGTCGGGTCCAGCAGCGGTCCGGTCCAGGGCCAGTCGGGTCCAGCACCGGTCGGGTCGAGCGGCAGTCAGGTCCAGGGGAGGTCAGGTCCAGTGCCGGTCGGGTCCAGTGCCGGTCGGGTCCAGTGCCGGTCGGGTCCAGTGGCAGTCGGGTCCAGGGGCGATCCGGTCCACGGGCTGTCCGGTCAAGGGGCGGTCCGGTCCAGCACCGGTCGGATCCAGCGCCTTTCGGTTCCAGCGCCGGTCCAACTTTTCCTGATGAAAGTAGAGATTTGAATCTTTCATTTGGCAGGTTCGATGTTTGCGTAGTGGGGCTTGAAAAATACGGCAAAATGAGCAGTCAGCATATATCTGAGCTGAAAATGGCACTGAATGGGTTAATAAACTGTGTGTGTGGGTGTGTGTGTGAGTGTGTGTGTGTGTGTGTGTGTGTGTGGAAACCGGAGAACGACTTGTCGGCTTCACACACTGAGCAGGTCTGACCTCCAGCCAGCCTGTAGCTGGACTCGACCTTGACCTTGATGTTTGGGATTATCCATTAACCAAAACCATATCCCAGACCTAACCCCAACCCCCATAACCCCCTACCCCCCCTAACCCCAACCCCCATAACTATAGCCCTAACCCATAACTATAGCCCTAACCCATAACTATAGCCCTACCCCCATAACCCCCTAACCCCCTACCCTCATCCTGATGCTCTAAGTTTTTGTGTCGTTTGTGTATTTTCAGAATGCAGATTCACTTCCTTGCTGACTTCTGAACAGAAACCTGGATCAGGTCTCGACCTTCGAGTCAGTCTCGACCTTCAATAGGAAGTTACCGGCCAGACATTCTAAATATTTCTTCTTCTTCTCCATCATGAACTAATATTGGGACGGAGTTGGAGTCCTGTTTGTCTCCCTCCTTGGTCAAATGTTGGCTCTCCCCGATAAAGAAGTGCTGCGTCACATCTGTTTGCTGAACTCGGGCGACCCTGAGGAACGCCAGAGGATGGCACGTTGACATGAGGCCCATCATGATTAACAGAACTCAACAATCGTAAGTCCTTTTTTCTTAGAAAACGTTTTTTGAACTCAACAAGAAACTGAAACTCCTCCTGATGCGTGGACATGCAACGATGACATCACAGCGATCACTGCTGGTGTAACCGGGACCTTTGACCTCTAGGCTGCCGGCCTGCACCGTTTATAGAAGCTCAGGTAAAAGGTAAAGTTCACCTGATGGATCTGAAGGCCTCTGATTGGCCAGACAGGCCTGGAACTGGGCCAGAGACCCTCACCAGGACCTTGCCCCCCCGGCCGCCGACACTTACCCAACAACCGCTGACGCTGTTTATGATGGACTAAAACAAATCAGGAGGCAGTAAATGATAAAATGATTAGGAACATGATTATAATTATTATTAGCATCTATTATTAAATGCCTACTATTTGTTTTTATTCTTATTCATTTTACATTTTTTAATTCCGGTGTCCTGTAAAACTGACGTTTGCAAGTTTCATAATCTTCTAATTACTGAAACAGGAAGTGGTCCTGTTAGAATCTGGCGGTTTGCTCCATGGTGTGTTGACAGGGCGTGGCCACAGGGCGTGGCCACAGGTCACCCTCCACCTGAAACATCTTGTCACTGATGAAAGGCACCTGAGCTCCATCATTCATCAGGTCAGAGCTGCAGCATAAAACCAGACTCAGTTCGACCCGGCCCGGTCCTGCTGTGGGTGATGCGTGTTTGTTGTTTGTTGTTGTTTGTTTGTTTGTTTGTTTGTTGTTGGGTTTTGTTACTTATAGCTTTGGATCTGGGTCTGAGTTTTCCATTTTGGGTCCTGACACGGCTGATTATAACTGAATCGTCACATTCCAAAGACAATGAGGGCAATCCCTGCTAGCACGGAGCTAACCAACTAACCAGAGACGCTGCTAGCTAGCAGCACACAGCTAACTAGCAGCACGCAGCTAGCTAGCAGCACGCGGCTAACTAGCAGCAGCCTAACCCTCTCATCCCTCATGAATGTTTTCTGTGTACGCACACAGAAGGATGCAAACGTTTAGGTCTATAAAACACTCAAATCTCGTGTGACCACATGGGGGGCGGAGCTTAGAAATGTGCATCATCGACAAGGAAGTGAAAAACCTCATGAGTTTATAATGTGATCTAAATATAACCGTGACCCTGCAGATGGCTCAGCTGGAAGAATGCAGTGAGACAGACGTGTCACTTCCTGTTCACTCGAACCTCTCTGCTACGTCCACGCCCCTCACGCCGCCGCCCCGCGTTTCTCCATATCTGTGTGTCATCAGCCGCTAACGGGAAAATGATTTCTTCTCTCGGCCCAAAGTGTTTGCTTTTTTTTCACTCATTGTCGCGTTCAACCTGAAAGCAAGAAGACATGAGTTCTGTAACAGGAAGTAGCCCCCCCTCCCCCGACACACGCACACGGGCCGTGCGTTTCCAGTCACAGATAACGGCGATGACAACAAGCAGCTGCCGTCCTTTAACACAACTCGGTCCTCTGCGCCCGCCTGTCAGCGTCTCTGTTCCTCGGTCCTTTGGCGGCGGCGGCGCCTCGCTGGTGGCCGGACGCCACGTCCAGCAGCTGCCGCAGGTCTTGTGTTCTCGTAATGAAACCCCGTAATGTTCAGGGACGTCGCTGAGTTGCTTTAGGCCTCCTCCTGTTGGATATTAAGACCATCTTTATTCTTTATAAGCCACAACCTGTGATCAACGACCGATTGGCTCCGAGAGGCGACCAACCTGAGACCAGGTCTCATCCCGCTCACGACCTCACACCCAACAATCAATCCTCGATCGACCGATGAGACGTCCTCTTTGTCCCTCCAGCAGCCGGACGGAGGATCTGGATGTAGGCGTCGCCGCGTGGATACGGCAGGAAAGCCGTTCATCTCTGACGCCTGAACCGAGCTGCAGATGAAAAGCTGTGAATCGAGGTCACCGGTGGCATGATGGGCCCGCGCACGCACACACACACACACACACAAGCTAACGTCGAGCAAGGGACCCTTGCCTCCAACAGTAACGTAGCGTACTTGCTAACCTTTTACATGTTGATAGCATCAAGTTGCCAATGCAGCCTCATGGGTAGCATGGGTAGTTAGCAGGGGCTAGCAGGAGTTAGCAGGAGCTAGGAGGAGTTAGCAGGAGCTAGCAGGAGCTAGCGTAGCAACGGGACGCGACTGGAAATTAATATGGGTCGAAGACAGAGACGGAGAAGAGGAGGAAGACGAGGGAAGAGCGAATGGAAGCGTTTAGGACTGAGAGGAGGGACTCCACGCCACCGCCGCTTCTCTGCTGCAGCGGGCTGACGGTCAGACATTTGTAATGAACAAACAGACGTTGCCATGCCAACGGCCAGGCAGCCCGTGTGGGTTGATCTGGGTCACTCATTGGTTCAGTGGAAAAACCCTCAAAACGTCGTCTGGTCGACTTCCGTCAACGGAATCTGCCTGTCCGGCGGCGAAGAGTCTGTTTGGGCTTCAAATAGGAGCCATCTCATTGGCTGACGTCTCAGGCTTAAACTCCTGCCCCCCCCCCCAGCCCCCATGGGACAGGACGGCCAGTTAATGCTATGTCATGCAACGTGGCAGGTTAAAAGGTCACCCGGACTTGGCTTAAAATGCAACAGCTGCAGAAACAACCTTTTATTCTGGAGTCTGGATCGATCGTCTTATCGCCATGACAACTTATTGATTTGTTTTTCTGCCGTTCTCGCCGCTGTCCTACTTACCCGGGGGACACAGAGCGGTCCTCGTTCTATAAACAAACACGGTATGTGGGCCATGGCCGCGGCGCTGGTCACTCAGTAACCTGTCAACAGGCCACCATGATGTCTGTAATGGGACAGCCCCCCCCCCCCCCCCCCCCCCCCCAGGCGGTCCAAAACAATAATAATGGGACCAGGCCCGGAGCCCAGAAAAGATGGACGGACGGACGGAAGAAGGACCCATCGTTGGTCATCGGTTCTGTCAGGTCTTTCTTTCTGCTTTCATCCCGATGGTCGAGGCCTGAGATGAGATCAGACTCGTAGAGACTCGTAGAGACTCGTAGAGACTCGAGAGAGGATGAAGTTTCCTGCTTGATGATTCACTTCAAACGTTCCCGTCAGACTCGTTCAGGATCGCTGGGTTCTGATTCATCACTCGGCCCGTCTGCGGAGACTCGGCCCGTCTGCGGTCTGGAGGAGTTCCAGAGGTCAACCAGGCAGCCTTCCAGTCTTTAACAACCTGCTATGAGAGAGAAACGCTCCATCATGATGTCCTCAGGGTCCGTGGGACGTCTGTGCAGGTCGATCAACCAGCAGGTCGATCGGCGCCGCTGACCGACCAATAGGAGCTCAGCTCTGCTGCGGAACACGAAGCTTCCGGTCTGCTGGGCGAACGCTTCCTCTTCCTCTTACACCGTTGGGAGTTTCTCAACAGCAGGTATTACGTTAGTCAGACGGTGGGCGTGGCCTCAACCAGGTGAGATGGTGAAACAAACTAAAAGATAAGTAACCGTCTTTATTTATTACTGACGGGATAAAATGGTTCATTCAGAAATACGGCGACGAACCTTAAACAGAGACGAAGGAGGTGTGTGTGTGTGTCTGTGTGTGTGTGTGTGTGTGTGTGTGTGTGTCTGTGTGCGTGTGTCTGTGTGTGTGTGTGTGTGTGTGTGTGTGTCTGTGTGCGTGTGTGTGTGTGTGTGTCTGTGTGTGTGTGTGTGTGTGTGTGTGTGTGGGTGTGGGTGTGCGTGTGTGCGTGTGTGCGTGTGTCGGTGTGTCTGTGTGTGTGTGTGTGTGTGTGTGTGTGTGTGTGTGTGTGTGCGTGTGTCGGTGTGTCTGTGTCTGTGTGTGTGTGTATGTGTGTGTGTGTGTCTGTGTGTGTGTGTGTGTGTGTGTGTGTGTGTCTGTGTGTGTGTGTGTGTGTGTGTGTGTCTGTGTGTGTGTGTGTGTGTGTGTGTGTGTGTATGTGTGTGTGTGTGTGTGTGTGTGTCTGTGTGTTTCATAAACACACTAAAGGCTAATAAATCTCCTGTTTGGCTCGTACCCCCCCCCCCCCAGATCGTTTTTTATTAACTACACCAGGATCCAACACCTTTATTGCCGCTCATGGAGCCCAGCCCGGGTCGGGTTCTGGTCGGGTTCTGGTCGGGTTCTGGTCGGGTTCTGGTCCGTCTTTGTTTGTTTGTGGTTTTATTTGGTTTCTGTTGAAATTTGACGCAACTTTTAAACATGTTGTCATTCCTTGACTTCCTCTTCTTCTGCTGTGGGTCTGAGGAAGTGTGTGTGTGTGTGGGGGGGGGGGGTCGACCTCCGACCTGTTGTGTGTTTGTGCTGAAGGAATGTGGCGCGGGTTCGAACCTGTGTTTGCTCCGCTGCTCGTCTTTGGCAGCATTTGCCGGCTGGTGATGAAACCAATCATTTTATTCACCCGGGGGGGGTGAAGCTATTTTGTACGGGTCGTGGTTTAATGAGGTCCCGGCTCTTTGTCTCGGACTCACGTGGATTCGTTTCAGAAGCAACGCGACCCAGTTAGCATCCGGTCCCCCAGAACCCAGAACCCAGACCCCCCCCCGGGTGCTGCTGCTCTCTGTCCCAACCAGAGGACTTTCTGAACCACTGCAGATGAAGGCGGCGCTAGAACTTTAACCACCTGTGACCCAGGTGACTGGATGATCCATGTCGGGCCTCAGGTCCGATCAGCTGATTTAGTCCCCCGTCCAGCACCAGAATCTATTTTCATCCTGAACGTGAGGCTTGTTGGCCCGTCTGTCTGTCCTCCTGTCCTCCTACCCCCCCTCCCCAGCTGATCATGCGTGGCGCTGGGGTGTCGCGTTACGGACAGAAAGACGAGCCAATAAGATTCCGCTTGAAGCCTACGAGCCGAACGTGATTGGGTAAAAGTCGGTTAAAGCGCCGGCGCGTGGGCGGGGCCGGCGCTCCATGTCTCTCACAGACTGCACATTGACCGCCTTTATGTGGGATATATTGATTTGTAACAGATAACAATAAAGATATTGATATAGGTTAAGTCTAGTAAAAGTTTACAGAAGACTTTGAAGCTGTGGAATGATCTTTATCTCCAAGGCTCCGCCCACCTCTGGAGCGTTATCAGTGACCTGAAAGCGGCGTGTTTGACCCTTATCGCGTCGCTCATTGCGTCTCCGTCGGGCCTGTCTGGTTTAAATGCAGGAAGGTCAGAGGTCACGAGGGTGAGACACAAACGTGTCCCTGACCTTTAAAGTTCATCGCTGTGACACAAAGTTAAACACGCTTCAGGTCCCGCCTCCTAGACCGAGACGCCGCCGCAGCCTTCATCACCCACAGCTCAGCTGAGCGGGATGAAGATACCCGTGGTTGACCTCTGACCCCCAGAGAGCGGGTTACGGTCCGGTGAACCTGCTCCTGCTGTTGAATGGCAGCTTCTGATTGGCTGACAGGTGTCGTGATGCGGTTTAATTCGTAGCATGTGCTATTCGACCCATGTTGCTATGACGATCAGCTGGTTTGCGAGGAGCACATGGTCTTCATCTTCATCGTCTCCCTCAGATAATCAGCAGGAAATGACTAGCGCAACATTAGCGTGCAAGAGCGCAGCTGGAGGTTTCCCAGCAGCCTCGGCTCTGGTTCTTCCCAGTCCTCCACCCGGGCTGAAGGGCGGGGCGGGGCGGGGCGGGGCGGGTCAGAAACAGAATGAAGCAGACGCCGCTCTCACGGTTCGTCGAAGCTTCGCTTGATTTAATCACAAACAGGAAGGTTCTGGTCCGGAACCAACGCCGTGAGCACGGCGGTCAGATCTGGACCTCAACCGTCCTCCGCCAAAGATTCAATCCACACGAGCCAGCTTTATTTAAACCGACAAAAACAACAACTGTAGAACAGGCGAGGCGTTCAGACTAGCAGCTCTTCTGCAAACCGGGTCAGCGCCGTCCTGCCCTCCCTGGTCTAACTGGTTTTGTTCACGTGGCCCCCCCATGGAGGGAGGTGTCCATCGTAATCAATGAGTCATGGATCAATATGATGGTTCTGATGGTTCTGATGGTTCTGATGTTCTTGACCTACATTTTCTGTTAGCAGTAATAATATTTTCAAATCTCCGCCCCCTGCAGACGACCAATAAGAATAACGCACTAAAATATAACCCCGACCGACCGCTTATCTGTCGGCTCACGTGGCGGCGAAGGAGCCGTCCTATCAAATGACCTTTGACCTTCAAATCAAACACACACACACACACACACGAGTTCACGACCTCCTCACGGGAAATGTTCACGCCTTCGATCCCACCTGAGGCTGGGATTTGATCTCCGTGTCAAGCTGAGCTGCAAACATTCCCAGCATGCATCGGGTGAGCTGGGTTCGGCGTCGTGCCACTCGGCTGCACGTTTTAACGGACAGCCATTATCTTTAGACTGCAGTAAATAGTTTCTATTTCTATTTACATTCTTCTGGAGCTGTCGATGCTAACGGCGCTGGGAGGCTATGCTAACGCACGCTATGAGTGTCCATTGATCCGCTTCAGACATGAAACCCTCACAGATGTCTGAGGTGGAACGGACGAAGAGGAATGGGAACCCGCAAACAGAAAGAAAGGAGACACGGACGGGGGGGACGGACGGGGGGACGGGGGGACGGAGAGGAGATCCCCCGTGAGCCGGCAGGAAATGAAAGGCTTCAGAGGCGTGTGGTTCCTGCAGCCAGATGTGGACGAGCTGACCTTGAAGGCAGCGCCGGTCCGAGGGGACGGCCTCCGGGTCAGATCCACCTCTGCTGATCCGACCTCATCACCAGCCGGTTCCTGGAGGAGGTGCTCGCGGTGAATTCTTTTATTTATTGTTTCATCGCATCTGCTCTTCAAAACGCCTTCAGGGGTCAACGTAGCCCTCGACATGATGACCTTCAGGGGTCAACGTAACCCTCGACATGATGACCTTCAGGGGTCAACGTAACCCTCGACATGATGACCTTCAGGGGTCAACGTAACCCTCGACATGACCAAGCAGGAGTTTAAGTTCCTCAGGTGGAGGAGGACCGGTGGACCCTGCGCCAGAAGAAAGGACCCCCCCCCCCCCCCCCGCACAAATCCCTTGAGTTATTTTTCATTAAATGAAACCTCCGTGGGTTTTACTTCTACCCCTCTATTGGTTCTTATGGCTGGAGGGGGGAGGACTGGATCTCAGAGACCAGAGGTCCTCCCTTTGTGCACGCCCAAGGCAGGGAGCGGCCATTGTTCCTGCAGACAGTGAATGCAGCATTTTAAAGGCCTTTCTGTTATTCAGAATTAGAGCGTGTCGTCGATGGCGACGCTGCAGTTTCACTATTTATCTTTAATTAAGTGTCTCTAGTCTTTCACAAATCGTCTGGATATTTGCATAAATCATTTCCCATTTGAAAACTACTTCATTCATTTATTTCATTAATTCTTAATGTTTATAAACAACTGGCTCCGTGAAAAGTTTAACTTCTGGTCAATTCATCCAGTCCATGCCTAAAATATCAACTTCCTGTTTAAGCTCCACCCACATCCCATTCAAGCCCCTCCTCTTCTGCACACACTCCTCCCCCTTAAATGTGTTTACAAACGTTTGATTCTGTAATGAATGCTGCTGCTGATGTGAACAGCTCTGATTGGCTGTTAGGAGTGAGTCGTAGCTTAAACGCTAAAGTGTTATAATTATTATTGGCTGAGGGGGCGGAGTCCCGTCCTTATCAAGTGTCACTTTGACCTCCTGCCGGTCAGTCTTGGGGACAGATCCTTCCGCTGGTTGAGTTAACGGTTTATGGTGAATATAATTAAAGATCGATCTTATGATGTCACAGACGGCTCGGGCTCAAGTAGAGACATTTATTTTGAAGGAAGTTCACAATTAAAAAGTTAAAAATCACTCTCTTCCTGCTTTTCTCGCACCTCATAATTGCACTTTAGTTAACAAACGAGTAACAAAAACAGTCATTTGTTCTGTACAATGTGCCGCAACCACAGAGCTGCCAGCCAATCACGTGCTGCGACTCTCTGATGACAGCGGCGCCAAAATTACATCACTCAAACATTTGTGCAATTTACAGCGAGGGAAAGAACGAACGGGCGGCAGGACTCGAAGGTTCCAGCGAATCGGCTCTGACTCGTGTTGAGGGTGAAAACGCCTTTTCATTAGGCGTTTCCGTGGCGACGCATCCCGCCGCCACGCGCCCTCATCCTTTCCCTTCAATATGAAGGATTCGCTTCGGTTCGCAGGCGCGGCTTCATGCCGACGCCTCGATCAGTGCACATTGAACAAATACTATTAGTGGGCGGGAACATTCAGAATGCTACAGGAGAGAATGTGTGAAAGGGGACAGGTGTCCCTCCAACAAGTCCGAGTCCCTCCGGAAACCTGCTTACGCGTCTCTGCAGGCCGGCCCCCGGCGGCAGGCACCCTGATGTTTTCACCAGTAAGGCACGGCGTTCTCGATCTGACCCCAGCTCTGCCAGCCGGGGAACAGTCCGCTGGACATGCGGGGGCTGCCGAACTGATCGAACTCCATCTCCAGCGCCTCCCGGCCCCCGCTTCTGTGCTCGGGAGCCCTCTTCTGCTCGGGCCGCTGCGGGCCGGCCCAGCCCGTGTGCCTCAGCGTGTAGTTCTTGCTGTCGTTGTTGTCCCAGTAGACCTGGTCCCGGACCCTGAAGCAGATGCAGAACTCGGCGCGGTTCTGTGGGGGGACGTGGGCCGGGAGCTCCAGGGCGAAGGCGAAGGTGTCCGTGTCCTGGCAGCTGTAGACGTTGTTCATGAAGGTGCAGCCGACGTCGCTGAAGCTGGCCCAGGAGTCGAAAGTGACCCGCAGCGCCACGGACTTCTCAAAGCCGATGTTTCGGACCTTGATGGTGCCGGTCAGCGAGCGCTGCTGCAGGGAGCAGTTCTCCAGGCAGACGGAGTTCTGCATCAGCCGGTTCCGGAAGTCCAGGTAGTCTGCCGAGGGCTGCTTGAAGTCCAGTGCCAAGCTGCGGGCCGGGCCGGTCTTTGTATCCATGGTGGCCGCTTCCAGGTCCGTCATGTCAAACTGCAGATCCTCTGACCCCCCGTGACCTTTGTTTGGGTACGGCTTGTCGTCGAACTTGGAGAAGACGTGGATGGCGGTCAGCGACATGCCCTTGGTGTCGGCGAACACCACTCTCTTCTTGCTGTGGCTCCAGCCGAAGGCGCCGGCGCCGCCGTCCTCCGGCGCCTTCGGCTGGCTGCTGAGGCAGGGCTTCAGCGGTTTGTACAGGTTGCAGGCCGCGGCTCGGTGCAGCTCCTCGTAGGAGCTGAGGAGGCCTCTGAGAGGAGGCGGAGAGTGGTAGAACCTCAGAGCCACGTCCATCGGCATCACGGGCCCGGGCATGGCCGATGGGCCGAAAGACCTGAGCACACTGAGGGGGGGGGGGGGGGGCGAGCGAGGAGGTGTGAGAGGGAGGGAGGGGAGGAGTTCAGAGCTGTGGTTACAAAAGGCAGCTTTAAAAATAAATGAAACTCTGTTGCATGTGGGCTCGCTTTGAAGGCGTCTTACCTCGCAGCACTCATCAAACAGGCAAAGAGTCCCGGGACAGGAACGTTCGACGTTCGGTTCCTTTGCGGTTCCTTTGCGGTTCCTTTGCGGTTCCTGAGAAGATCTCCCCGCTCGGCGTTCCTTCCACCTCTTCCTGCCTCTCCGGCTCGGAGCTGCTCGGCTCACGGATTTCAACTGCCAGATTAACACTGCTGTCATATGCTTCCACAGGCAGCCAATGAGAAGGCAGCAGTCAGTCCCCTCCAGCCAATCACAGAAAACTAGACCTGGCTGCCGGCCAGCTGATGGGGCGTGGCCTGACGGGCCTCCTGGATGGGATGCCTGTCGGTGTTGATTCAGCTGCTATTTGAGAACCATGATGGACCCCTGCTGGTCGTCCTCAGAACGGACCTCCAGAACACACCGGAGGAGGATGGGCTGATTATAAATACCGAAAGCAATGGTAAAATAATAATAGAAAAAAATAATAATAATGATAAAGATAATATAAAAATAATAATGATAATAATAATGATAAAGATAATATAAAAATAAAAATAAAAATAATAATAATAATAATAATGATAAAGATAAAGATAATATAAAAATAATAATGATAATAATAATGATAAAGATAAAGATAATATAAAAATAAAAATAATAATAATAATAAATAATAATGATAAAGATAATGATAATGATAATAATGATAATGATAATGATAATGATAAAGATAAAGATAATATAAAAATAAAAATAATAATAATAATAAATAATAATGATAAAGATAATGATGATAATGATAATGATAATGATAATGATAATGATAATGATAATGATGATGATGATAATGATAATAATGATGATGATCATAATAATAATATAATAATAATAATAATAATAATAAAGATATAATAATAATAATAATAATGATATAATAATAATAATAATGAGGCTAACCAGCCAGGATCACCCGAACCCTCTCTGCGACTGTAAATAATAACAAGCAATAAAAACTAAGACTTGTTTTAAAATCAAGTAAAGCATAACATTTGTTTTTAAAGTTAAATGTTTTAAACTGTAGCCATGACTTGATGAGATGAACAACGGGGTTAGCAACATAGCTAATGCTAGCCCACGTCCTAGGAAACTACAACCGTTTTCTTCCTGCTTCTGGTTTTTGAAATGATGGAGCTGTTGATGTGAGGCTCGAACCTTTGATCAATAACATGATTAATGACTTATTGTTAAGCTTTTGACACACTGGGTTTAAATAGGATCATCTTTGCATTTAAACGTGATGCAAACGTCCCTCCGGCCTCAGCTGTTGATCTTCATCCTGACACGATGCTATTTTTAAACCACATTTGCTTCATTGATTTCTGGTTAAATATTATCCGGCATCAAGCGGAGCAAAGTCGACCGGTGGTCGATCAACGTGACTTTTGATGTGTTGATTGGGAAACGAGGCACCCTGAGTAATGAAACTGTTAAAGGATAGTTCTGGTCCCGGCTGCTCCACCTGGATCAGCAGGAGAACCTGAACCCGGTTCATCAGAGCTCCTCCTGCTCCAGGCTGCTGGCCCTCCATCGCTCGGGTTGAAATCCCCCCGCTGCACCCCCTCCACAGGCTTTAGACCGATCCGATCCGGCCCACGAGGACGGCCGGAGCCTCTTCGAGCTCACGTTTACCGATCGCTTCGTTTCCAGAAACATTCCAGAAAAATCTTGAGCTGTGTCGTCAGTCAATGATTTACTGCTATGCTATGCTATGCTATGCTATGCTATGCTATGCTATGCTATGCTATGCTACCGATATAGTCCCAGTCTCTCCTCTGGACATGTCCAAACCATCGAAGTCTGGTCTCTCAAGCCTGTTAGCTTGACACATGCTATTTCTCCTTTATTACCAACTATTTAGCCTTTATTACAACTATATCTCCTTTATTAACGTATAATAACTGACTTATTAAGGTTTCTTTTCTGGTTTCCTGCTATATGTCTGAGACATTCGAGGACATTGTCTCTTTTTGGATGAGCAGATCGTCCAGCCTCGCGATCAGACAACGATCATGTGATCGATGCCAACAAAGACGACGCCGGTCAAACAACCTAAAACGGTCTAAAACGTGATGACACGAGAGGAACGTGTGAGTCTGCATGTTATGGAGCTGAAACAGACACACACGCACACACACACACACACACACACACACACACACACACACACACGCACACACGCACACACACACGCACACACAGACACAGACACACACGCACACACACGCACACACACACACACACAGACACACACGCACGCACGCACACACACACACACACACACACACACACGCACACACAGACACAGACACACACGCACACACACGCACACACACACACACACACACAGACACACACGCACGCACGCACACACACGCACACACACGCACACACAGACACAGACACACACACACACACAGACACACACGCACGCACGCACACACACACACACACACACACGCACACACAGACACAGACACACACGCACACACACGCACACACACACACACACACAGACACACACGCACGCACGCACACACACACACACACACACACAGGCACACACGCACGCACGCACACACGCACACACACGCACGCACACACGCGCACACACACACACACACACACACAGACGCACACACACACACACACACACACGCACACGCACGCACACGCACACACACACACACACACCTACGCACACACACGCACACACACACAGAGCCTGTGAGCATGCGGCTCGTGTATTATCTGTTGCCCTTTTATTTACAGAACCCCAGTGAGACCTGCCGTCTCTAACTCAGCAGGTCCACCGGGTCGTCCTGGAGGACAGGGTCCAGCTGATGGACAGGGTCCCGCTGATGGACAGGGTCCAGCTGATGAACACGGTCCAGCTGATGGACAGGGTCCAGCTGATGGACAGGGTCCCGCTGATGGACAGGGTCCAGCTGATGGACAGGGTCCCGCTGATGGACAGGGTCCCGCTGATGGACACGGTCCAGCTGATGGACACAGTCCAGCTGATGGACAGGGTCCCGCTGATGGACAGGGTCCCGCTGATGGACACGGTCCAGCTGATGGACAGGGTCCCGCTGATGGACAGGGTCCCGCTGATGGACACGGTCCAGCTGATGGACATGGTCCAGCTGATGGACATGGTCCCGCTGATGGACAGGGTCCCGCTGATGGACACGGTCCAGCTGATGGACACGGCCTTCAGACCGATGGCGGCGCAATTGCAACACTTCCTTATCCAGATTCAGCTGAATCTCTTTGGCTCCTCCGTCCAGTGTGTTTTCCTGCAGTGGTCCAGCAGCGCCCCCTGGTGTCGTGGTGCTCAGTGACATTACGATTTAGTTCTCTTTGGTGAATCGAACCTCCTCCATCAGTTCGACGCCTGTTCTCAACATTTAAGAACATTTCATGTTCTAATAACCGTCTTCTGACCAACATGGCATTAAAATAAACACATTTATAATAAAACCTTTTTATTCATTCACTTATTTATTAATCCATCCATCCATCTATCCATCTGCCACTGCTTATCCGGGCCGGGAGGCGACAGTCTCAGCAGGGACTTCCGGACTTCCGGACTTCCGGACTTCCGGACTCCAAAGCCCTTTTTTTTCTCCATTTGTATTTCTTGACTTCGTTGAAGATAAAAGCGTCAACACGTCTTCTAGAAGCACAAAGAGGTTCAGCCAGATTCCGCAGGTTCCACTGGAACACCTCCTGGATCGTTGCCAAGGAAACAGGGGCGGGCCCAGGATCTGACTCGATTGGACCCAGAATGATGTTCTGGTTTAGAGCTGTGGAGTTCCCTGACTGGAATACCAAAAACCCGGTTCTGACCGGGTCCTGTAAGGTTCTACGGTTCTGCTGCCGAATACTGCAAATACCAAATAAACAGTAACGCTGTTTGTTTTACCTCTAAAGTGAATGTTTGATCTTTGAAAACATTCAATTCAAACATTGTTTTTATTGGATAAACAGAAACAGAATTAAAAAGAATCACATCACAAGAGTAATAAAAAGACCTCTATTGATCAGTGATCAGCAGCAGCATCATCAATGATGATCAGTGATCGATCGTTGTCCAGCATGTGATGACATCATGTAGTCAGTTTAAGGTTTCCAGACAAGACAAACAAAACTTTTAACAATAATCTAAAGTGGATTAAAATGTTCAGATTGTTTGTTTAGAATGAAGAAATTAATGGATCAGAATTTATTTCGTTTTTGATCCTTCAAACCGGATTCTTTCGTAAAAACATCAAAGTTCTCATTAAATCCATTTCCTGCTTTTCTGTGAACAAATATTTGACAGAGTATTTGTGTTTATGCTTTCCGGCGTTGTGTTTGTTTCCCGATAGTGAACTCTAACCTCCAGGTTCTCCTTCAACCCTCAAAGATGTTGACGATGAAGGAGCAGAGGGAGTTCCATCCCTCGCTGCAGTAGCTCTGCGCTACTCCTTCCTCCTCCTGACTCCTCCTCTCTCGCTCACCCACGGTTTCTCCTCCTTTATTCCCTCTCTTCCTCTCCTCCTCTCTGCTCCGTTGGGCGAGCTTCATGTGGGCCTCGGGGGCGGCCCCCTTGCAGACTTTGGCCTTCAGGACCTTCTCTCCTTTGCAAGCGTTGCTCCTCTTCTTCACCTTCCCCACCAGCTGCTTCCAGTACTGGCTGGACTTCACGGCGTACGCCTGACAGAGGTCCGGTTTACCGGCGTAACGACACCAGTACCTGGAGGCGGAGGAGAAGCGGGTAGAAGAATGAAGGGCTTTGAAGAAGAAAGGAAGAAAACGACAAAGCAGGAGCGGAGGCGGGAAGGAAACGACTATTGGTTCCCTTATCAATACGAAGGACTGATCGATTCACCTGTGCTGGGCTCCCGGGGTCTCATTGCTGCAGTTCACCAGCAGGTTCACCAGGACCCGCCCAGACCTCTGCCAGGTGCACTGGTGACCCTCCTCGGTGGTCAGGTGCCCAGAGGCGGCTTCTGAGCGGTTCCTGGGCCTCTGAGCTGGGAGGGGGACTGGTGGAGGGAGGCGGGGTTTGTCAGGTGTTCCCTCATCAGGTGGATGCTTCGCCTCACAGACGACAGGGAGGAGGAAGATGAGGAGGAGGAGGAAGCTGCACGGAAGAACGCTCATGGTGGCTGAAGAGGGACATTTAAAAAAGAGAACACTTTTGACTCTCACAATCAGAGACCCGCCTTCAAACGTTTACTTTTCGATTGCTGATGTGTAAACAAACAACCAAGCAGGTAAACAATCCCGGAAACATGTAAACAAACATGTAAACAAGCAGGTAAACAAACGTGTCTCACCTGAGAATAAAAACAGCGCCGATGGTGCCGACCGACGGGACGTCCTGAAGAGGAGACGCAGCGAGAGGCCACGCCCACGATCAAGTCTGGCCCATTCCTCAGCAACAGGGCCTGAAGACCACGCCCCCTGGTAACGGTTGTTGTTCGTTGATCGACGTGAGTCTGGACGCTTTCACCACGTGACACCCCACGCCTCTCGGTTGCCGTGACAACGATGAAGCAGTCAGACAAAAGGGGAACGACAAGGATAAAGGAGACAGCGAGGAGGGGAGGAGGGGCCTGAAGACCCCCCCCCCCCCCACACACGCACACACACACACACACACACAGCCTGAGAACAAAACAGACTATCAGCGAATCTCCATCCAGAAAACACTGACCCCTGAATCAGTTAAAAATAAACATCAGCTCTGATTCACTTTGACTTTTCATGTTGGTGTATAAAGACACCAGAACCATCTAGAACCTCCTGGTGCTGATCCAGATCACCATGTGGACCCAGTTAAGAGGGGAGCGAGCTGCTTGGGGGAGGTCTGTGACGCCCCCAAGCGGCTGTTGTTCAAACCGGTGGTTCTCAACCACCAGAGGGCGCCACCTGCCTGCTGTCTGGACGCTGCGGGGTGTGTGTGTCCGTGTAGGTGTGTGTGTGTGTGGGTGTGTGTCCGTGTAGGTGTGTGTGTGTGTGTGTGTGTGTGTGTCCGTGTATGTGTGTGTGTGTGTGTGTGTCCGTGTATGTGTGTGTGTGTGGGTGTGTGTGTGTGTCCGTGTATGTGTGTGTGTGTGGGTGTGTGTGTCCGTGTAGGTGTGTGTGTGTGTGTGTGTCCGTGTATGTGTGTGTGTGTGGGTGTGTGTGTCCGTGTAGGTGTGTGTGTGTGTGTGTGTGTGTGTGTGTGTGTGTGTGTCCGTGTAGGTGTGTGTCCATGTAGGTGTGTGTGTGTGTGTGTGTGTGTGTGTGTGTGTGTGTGTGTGTGTCCGTGTAGGTGTGGGTGTGTGGGTGTGTGTGTCCGTGTAGGTGTGTGTGTGTGTGTGTGTGTGTGTGTGTGTGTGTGTGTGTGTGTGTGTGTGTCCGTGTAGGTGTGTGTGTGTGTGTGTGTGTGTGTGTGTGTGTGTGTGTGTGTGTGTGTGTGTGTGTGTGTGTGTCTGTGTAGGTGTGTGTGTGTGTGTGTGTGTGTGTGTGTGTGTGTCCGTGTAGGTGTGTGTGTGTGTGTGTGTGTGTGTGTGTGTGTGTGTGTCCGTGTAGGTGTGTGTGTGTGTGTGTGTGTGTCCGTGTAGGTGTGTGTGTGTGTGTGTGTCCGTGTATGTGTGTGTGTGTGGGTGTGTGTGTCCGTGTAGGTGTGTATGTGTGTGTGTGTGTGTGTGTGTGTCCGTGTAGGTGTGTGTCCATGTAGGTGTGTGTGTGTGTGTGTGTGTGTGTGTGTGTGTGTCCGTGTAGGTGTGTGTGTGTGTGTGTGTGTGTGTGTCCGTGTAGGTGTGTGTGTGTGTGTGTGTGTGTGTGTCCGTGTAGGTGTGTGTGTGTGTGTGTGTGTCCGTGTAGGTGTGTGTGTGTGTGTGTGTGTGTGTGTGTCCGTGTAGGTGTGTGTGTGTGTGTGTGTGTGTGTCCGTGTAGGTGTGTGTGTGTGTGTGTGTGTGTGTGTGTGTGTCCGTGTATGTGTGTGTGTGTGTGTGTGTGTATGTGTGTGTGTGTGTGTGTGTGTGTGTGTGTGTGTGTGTCCGTGTAGGTGTGTGTCCGTGTAGGTGTGTGTGTGTGTGTGTGTGTGTGTGTGTGTGTGTGTGTGTGTGTGTGTGTGTGTGTGTGTGTCCGTGTAGGTGTGTGTCCGTGTAGGTGTGTGTGTGTGTGTGTGTGTGTGTGTTACGTCTGGCTGCAGAGCTGCACATTCCTGAATCTACAGATCCGTCTTTGTGGTTACTACCGTGCACTTTGTTCTGACGTGCTCATTTGGTGTGCACGTGCGTGTTGTGTACTTTGCAGTGTCCCTGCTGCTGGCGGCCTCCTCACCTGTGATTGGGCCCGAGGGCTCGAGGCTGAGGTGAGGAGTTGAGTCGCTGTCGTGATCGTCGAGGCCCGTCGGGGTGGGAAGGTCGCCGTGTTATTTCTGGATGCGTCATGTTTGAGTCTGTGTGTTCCTGATCGCTGCGTGTCTTTGCACGTGCACACGCACCACGAGGGTGAGCGTTCGTCTCCTGAAGCTTCCTTTGATGTTTTCCTCTCCAGCTATAGAAAAGATGACCAAGTTGGTGATTCCACAGAAAGAGGCGAGGGCGGCTGCTCGTTCACCGCCGGCCACAAGAGGACAGTGAAGAGTCTGGCGAGTCTGGGTTCAGCAAGAAGGTCATCCGTTCTCTGCCATCACGTCGTCGCAGCCCATTGGCTACTTTGCTGTTAATGTTATTCGCTCCAGGTTCACACAGTGAAACAGTTTGGTATAAAACAAGCCGTTCACAGAAATCGTTAGGCGCTGCTCGCAGTGATGTCACGTGTCCACGAGGAAGGAGTCTCGAAATCAGAGACAGTCATTGGCTGATCTGTGCGTCACTAGTGTGTGATGAGGGTCACTTCCTGCTGCTGGCCACGCCCCATTAACGGCAGGTAAAACTGCTTTAGCCAACAGAAAGACTGAGCGTTGTCCAGTCATGAATCCTGCTGTCGGACAGCAAACACATGGCAGGGTCTCACACACACACACACACCTACACACACGCACCTACACACACACACACACACACACACACACACACGCACACACACCCACACCTACACACACACACACACACACAGGTCTACACACGGCCTCCAGCCGAGAAACATCTGTTAGCATGCTAGCATGCTACTAATCGTAATGGTACAGCAGGTGTTTCCCTGCATCTGATGTGACATCACTAGGTGGGCGTGGCTAGATGTGTGGAAACGACCTGAAGGATGAGATTCAGGTGTTTCCTGATTGGTTGGTTTCATGCATGATGGTCACTTTAAATAACTGTTAGACAGCTTTGTTGTTGTTTGTGTGTTTATTTCCTCACAGTTCATAAACAGGCCAGAGGTCAGTTCTACAGACGTTCTAAGGAGAACATCAGGGAACCGGAACATTAAGGAACCGGTCCCACGTTTGCTTCACAGATGGGTCACCGGGCGGTCATCGGGTCGTGTCCTCTTCCTCTCTCATGATCGCTGCTACCAGACCCGGTTCTGCTGGGAGCGGAAGCTGTTCAAACAGAACCGGTTTCAGTCCTGGGGGAGGAGAAGCCGCCGGTTCTGTGTTGCCAGCGAAGCCCCGGCTTTGGGGAAACACCAACAAATGATCCGGAGCAAGACTCGGCCTGTGTTTGTTGTCATTCCTGAGCCGGTCCTGCCTGGCGCTGCGCCGCTGGAAGCCCGCCGCGTTGACACCTGTCTCGGCCTTAAACAAACAGGGCGAGGTCCCGACCCCTCCGTGTTTGGATTCGTAGGCTGGGAGCCCAGACAGCCGCACGGCGCCGCGGCGCACGGATCAGCACAGGCCTCCGTACAGGAATGCAGGCCGCCATGGCCCATTTGGCTCGGACCCCCCGAGTGACCCGGTGAGTCCGGGTTCACCAGCAGAGGTTCCAGGAGCTGCAGCTCGACTTCAGGTCTGACGGGACGTCATCGATGTCCGGTCCTATCCGTGATCCCGATCCATCCCGGCGCCGGCGCCGATCCACATCGGTGTCATCGAACCTCGATGGAACCGTTTTACATTCCTCATCTTCCAGTCTGCCTTTTTCAAAATGTATTTTTAAAGCGGACGAATGCAAAGTAACCTGATTAACCTGAACAACGTTTACAGGTGTTTCCCAGCAGCCCCGCCCAAAAGGATTCCATTCTCCTCATCAAGCAGGAGCCGGAACATCTGAAGCAGAAGGAACAAACAAAGGAAGTCTAAAAATACGTTCCGTGGAGGAGCTCTATGAGAGCGTCAGCACGTCTCGGCGCTGGATCTGGTCCAGCAGGTCGTTCCGGTTGAACTTTGGTGGCACCAGAACGTGACCCAGCTGGGACCAGTGGATGCTGCTGGTGGGGGGGGGGAGGGTTAACCCTCGGAGATCTGGGATGATTTTAAGATCAAACTGATGTTGAACTATAACTCAGAACTTTAGATTCTCCTTTCCTGCATCCTTAATGTCTTTAGATCACACCTGATCAAAGAGGTCGACGCCCACATCACCTGCCTCCTCAGATAATAAATATTCATGACCAATCTCATTTTAGAGCAACAGACATGACTCTAACTTTTTATTCTGGTCTTCTGTCGGCCTCAGAGTCTGACCCATCAGAACCAGAACCGCTCTTCCAGGTGACTAAAGGTGAGTTTTCACTTCCGGCTTAAAGTCGCATTAAATCTACATTTAAATATAAAACACCTGGATGCATGGAGAAACGGCCACATGGATGTCCAATCAGGCAGAATAATGGAAAGCACCTGTGTGGGTGGAGCTTAGACTCCTGTAGAAACACATTCACAGGTTCTGTGTCCTGGGAGTGCTGGGCTGGGTGCGGTGCCCCGACAGAGTTCATGAATTCACTGAACTCTTGAACTGAACTTTGGTATGTGGCCCGTCAGGCCGGGACCACCATCAGCACCGCTGCGCCGGGACCACCATCAAGCCCGCCTCACTCCGATCGCCTGGCGAGAAACACCAGAACCTCTGCGGTGCTGCAGCACCCTGAGCATGAATGAATGGATGACTTTGATCAGGTTTCATTCATAAATGTGATTAGACCTGTGCAACAAGGAAGACGATGGTGTTGCCTAATGGAGATTGACAGTGGTTCAAGCACAGAACCTTGTGGAACCCCCTTTCTGAACCATGAATCATTGTAGTTTGGACTCTTTTTGAGCGCCGTTTTTGGAAAGTGATGCAAAATGAGCCACCGCCGCTTCGTCAGCCCTGTAAACAACAGTAGCCTTAAAACACGGGCCTGCAGTCCACACAAAGGTCAGAGGTCACGGTCAACCTGAGGGGAGATGGTCTTGGTCAAGGGCACTGAGGTTTTGAACTTCTGACCTCGCGCTGAAGGTTCAGACTCGTGTCCAACGTGTCCAGAGTCCGCGCCTGGTTCGCCTTCTTGTGTCTGGCCTTGTCTTCGTCTGCCTCTGAACGCTGCGGGCGGTTCTGAGCTCGTCCCCCTGCAGGCTGACTGCTGGAATGCAACATAACAGATGTTGTCTGACAAAGACAATAATTATCGGCTGTATATCCGTCCCCGTCCCCGTCCCCGTCCCCCCACCTCCTCCCGCTCCGCATCCTCCTCCGACTGCTTTGCCATCCAGGGTTCCTCCACCTGGACTGACTTGGAGAGTTACCTCCTGCCAAATTTAGCCTTTAGCATTCAGCTAAAGTTGTTTCACCTTCATCGTTGTTTTGGTTTCCTTTATGAACAACGTTTCATTGTGTTGCTCAACAACGCACAAAAGGACGAGAAGATAAACACACAATGTTGTGCTACTGGTTTCCTGAATACGACGCTCACAATACATAATTACCGCTGGTGTTCATGAGGCGTGGTCAGCGGCAGCGTTAGCGTTAGCGTTAGCATCGCTACGTGGCGGCAGTAGGAAGTCGCTGAACAGAAATCTCTACAGTTACGTCACAGCTGATTAATAGTGATGCAACATCTGCTCTGAGGTCATGTGTTCATTCACCTGAACCAATAACGGCCTCTGATTCAGAGACTCCCCCCTCATGGACATGGACTGACTCAAACGATGAATGACGATGTTTTTCTACAGTCATTACGTTTTACGATCCGTGTGTACATATTTGTGATTGTATGTCAAATATGTATTGATAATAACGTGCGTCCTGAGGTTACTTCAGGTCACTCGGTTCTTCTAAATCCTCACCTCATTATAAAACCCGAGCGCCCTCCCACTGACCCGAACAAGCATTTAGCAAAATCACTCCTGATGTGAGTCTTTTGTTCGGCGCTGAACTCGAGCGACGGGAGTCCGAGGAGGGGAGGAGCTAAAGCAGAACAGACGAGGAGGAACATCTAAATATTGTTTTCTTTGCAACAATGAAACCAGCGTACGAGTCGGATCCGGTCGGATTCTATTGACTAGGACTGCCTCCAAACTGATGAGACACTTTGTCTTCAGCCCAAAGGGGGAGCCGGAGAGTTTTGTGTCAGTGTCTCCTCTGAGCTGGTCCCGAGCCCGGATAAATGCAGAGGGCTGCAGCAGGAACGGCGTCAACCATGACCCTTCAGCACGCAGATGTGTTTCAAACGGCCTGGAAGGGGTTAAAATCCTGCCATCCATGTCAAAAGTGATTTAATGTAACTCCATATGAGTCAGCTGAACCATTCAGAGAAGAATACGTCCAAATAGAGACATTTACAAATGGATAAATGACAGGTGGACATTTCTGTCCACTTGAAGGGTCATGGACGGGACCTTTTTGAACGGTAACTGTCACGACCTTGACTCCAAGGGAAGGACAAAACGGGAGACACAGACAAAGTCAATACCAAACCACGTATTTATTATGACCTAACCCAAGTCAGAGTGGGGGGGCGGAGAGAGAGACGCCACATCGGCAAGCTTCCTCCCTGCGCCAGCGTCAGAGCGGGCTTGGCCCCCCCTCAATCAGCCCAGGTGGACTCTAACAAGGGTCGCCTCCTTCTCCAGTACTCACCTGTAGGGCACAATAAAGACCAGCAGATGGAGCAAAAACAGGACAGGCCACAATCCAACTCAGGAGACACCTGTCACAGCAACACAAGGGTTAAATCTCCTGGAGGGGGTCACACACCTGAACACCTTCCACCTGCACTCCTTCACGGTGTCCAAACAGAACATAATGAAAGTGAAGAAACTTCTGGTGTCGAGGTGCTGCAGATCTCCGAGGGTTTGTTTGGACCCCCTCTATAGCGGAGACGGTGTGGAGGTTCTGGGTCGGGGTCGGGGTCGGGGTCGGGGTCGGGGTCTTGTTTGACCTCTGCTCTTGGGCGGAGCTCTACCTGGTGTCACGTTACCGTGACACCAGGTAGGCTGGGCTTTCTCGCTGTGGTGAAGAACTATGATGGTTGTGTCATCTGCATATGTAGAAATCTACATATAGCGGCGCGGCTCTGGTACCAGCTGACAACAAAACGACAACACGTTGATCACCTTCGGGTTTACTGTGGAACGGCAGCTACGTGTGGAACACGGCGGACGCGTAGACAGGACAAACATTACAGAGTCCTCAAAGCGGGGAAAGAGCGACCTCCTTCCATGAATCCAACCATCAGTTCGTTTTCACGGGCTTCAAAGGCAACGCCGGAGCGTCCATCAGAGCCGCGCTACACAACCGAAGGGTTCTACGTTCTAGCAGTGACACGAGGACCTGTGGACCGGCCTTCCAGTTACAGTCACATAGTTACAGCAAGTCAACGTTACACCTCTGCATCTTAAATAGAGCTTATTGATAACACAATAGCACTGATCAGGACGCAGAGCACATTCTCAGCGAGCTCGGTGGCTGCTGCTTGTGGGTTCCGTGAAAGTCAAGTGCAAGTTCCATCGGTGACGCCTTTGGTGGCGGAGAACTTCTCACGGCACCAGGAGTTCTGAGAAGAAGCGAGCCGTCGTCCAAGAACTCACCTGTTCAGATAGACGGCCAAAGAATCGTGGGCGGCGTCCCCCCGCCTCTGTCTGAGACTCGGACCAATACAAGCAACGTGAAATATCTGTGACCTCTGAGCTCGGTAACATTCGTAGTTCTGGACCAGAACAAACGCTGATTGGGCTTTTATGTCTGCCTACGTTCACATCATCACCTCTGGCCTCAAGTCAGATCTGGTTCTGGTGGCGGTCCATCATCCCAGAGACCCGGACCTTTAAGCTGGAGTCCCTCTGCAGGGGAACCCGGCTTCTGTAGAACTCACGGCCACCGATGAAACCTTCGCTGTTGTGATCGCAGCCCATTAATAACTTAAGATAAATGGAATTGATGATAAAAGCTTGGAAATGGTGCAGGTGAGCGTATCAGCTGCAAGCAGTTCTGCAGCAACAGGATGTGGTTCCTTAGGTTTGGACCAATCGGCTGGCTCCAAACCTTCTTCCTGTCTGAGGGGACAGACCTGCCGGTTTCATCTGGGCTGCGAGAGTCCACCTCCTCGTCTAAAGTGGGTCGTTGTACCTGAAGTGCACATGCAGCCCGTTGACCGGGTGGACTATTGGTACCGTCTGCATCTGGGGGAACTTCTCCGTCGCCAGAGTCCACTTGCAGGTCCCGATCAGCTCTACAGCCAGAGTCTTCAGGATGATCTGTGCCAGCTCCTTTCCAATGCAGCTCCGCACGCCGCCGCCAAACGGCACGTAGCTGAACCGAGACGATCGGCTCTCCTCCCGCTCCGGGCCGAAGCGGTCCGGGTCAAACAGGTCCGGGCTCTGGAAGGCCGCCGCCGTCTCATGCGTGTCCCGGATGCTGTACATGACGCTCCAGCCTTTGGGAATCTGGTAGCCCTGAGAATAGAGGAGCAAATCAGTGAGAAGGTTTTATTTTGACCAACAAACTGGATTCTCATTCATCCGTAAACCTCCAAGGTTCTGAGTCCAGAACCGACGACACCGGGGCAGCAACTCTGTGTTTCATCTTGCATGGCCAGAAAGGAGCTCAGACTGCGAGTCCTGGTACCCCGGCCCAAACCAGTGGCCAACGTAGGAAGACTTACATCTAATTCAAACGTCTGCAGGGCGGTCCGGTACCCGCCGGAGACCGGTGGCAGGAAGCGGAGAACCTCTCTGACAACACAGTCCAGGTACTGGAGCTGGCTCAGCTTGTCCAGGCTCAGGTACGGCACGTGGGACAGGTTCCCACGGCCCCCGTTCAGGCCACCATCCTCCTCCTCTTGCTCTGTGGCGCCACCAGATCGCCCGTAACTCCCGTGGGACTCGCAGCCGAGACCCTCGGCCTCCAGCTCGGTCCTGGCCTGATCCACGACCGCCGGATGGCGAAGGAGCTGCAGGATGAGCGACGTGGAGGCGCTGGCTGTGGTGGAGTGAGCGGCGAAGATCAACTCGACCGCTGTTTCCTGCGGAGAGAAGACAAAGCGAATTGTCGGCTCCGGTACCGGACCTTGAGGACCTTCTCCTCCGTGGCTCGGGTACCTTCAGCTCCTGGATGTCCAGCTGATGGCCGTGCTCCTTGGAGCTCAGCAGCATGTAGTCGAAGGCGTCGTGATATTCCTCCTCCGCCTGCTGCCGCGCCATCTTTTCCTCGATGATTTTCTCCATGTTGGCGTGGAGGATCTCCCTCGCCTTTATCCCCTGGAGACGGAACAACACACGACACGGACCGGTCAACCAGATGCACTCCTCCGTGTTCTTCCAGCCTGACCCAGTCAGGTGGCGCCGAGGATCTGGATTCAGAAATCAAGCCGCCGCCGCCGTCATCAGCCTGGAAGTGTTGATGCGATGCCTCTGACATCATCTTTAAGACACAGGAAGTCCGTGATCGGTTCCAGGAACCAACAGAGGAGGAGTGTTTGTCACCTTGTGCAGTCCGGTGAGAGGAGCGTCTATCGGCAGCGAGAAGAGGTTGTTCATGAGCTGCTCAAAGATTTCAGCCAGGTAGACGATCCGGTCCTCCTCCAGCCGCAGGCCCAGCAGGACCCCGATGGCGATCCGGAACGTCAGAGACCTGGCGGCGCCGTAAACTTCGACGGAGCCCGGCTCTGAGCACCACTTGCAGATTTCAGACTTGACGACGTCCTGCAGCCGGGGCAGGTAGGACTCCAGAGCCGCCCGACTAAACACCTTAGCCAGGATCTTGAAAGGGTTACGGAAACAAAGACAGGAGTCATCAGAGGTCAGAACCATGGACACCGTCAAAGCTCTCAGGACCAAAGGGGGGCAGGTTGGGGTGGGCTGGACAGGAAGGAGGAGTCAACGGGCCTGGGCCCATTGCTCTTATATGATGGGTTCTCCTTCACGGTCACCAGACGAGAACCGTCCAACCATGTGAAGAACCATGTTCTAAGGGGCAGAACCAGTCCCCTTCCTCTGCCTGGGCCGGGCTTACCTTCCTCTTCCTCTTGTGCATGTCCCCCACGGAGTTGACCAGGGTGTTGGGGCCCAGGATGATGCGGGTGCTCTGGGGCCACTGGGTGCAGACCAGGCTGTGCTCCCCCAGCAGGATCTTGCGGATGTTTTCCGGACCCGTCACCCGGACGACGGGTTTCCCCAGCAGGTGAGTCTTGAACACGTTGCCGTGACGTTCTCTGCGCGAGATGTGGAAGTTGGAGCCCTGCAGAGAGGAGCAACAGTTAAACGTCCGAGTCGGACCCGATCGGACCCGATCGGAACCGCTTGGGTTTATCTCTTATCACGGGGAGAACCCGGAGCCCTCCTCGTCTTCCTCCTCCCTCTGCCCTTCAGAACACTAGAAGTGACATTTGGGAAAAAATAAAGTCATGCTCGTGCGTCACGTGCGCCCTGACGGGGCGCTGGTTGGAGGACGGAGCTGAGGTGACACGGGGGGAGGGGGGGGGCACCGACCTCCAAGTCCGCGCATGTCGCATCGGCAGCGGAACG
>NC_090903.1:15755162-15775162 GCF_040956055.1 Brachionichthys hirsutus | reverse complement strand
TCTACTTCCTGTCTGATCACGCCTGCTTCATTAGTTTGGTGACGAATCAGTGAATAAACCCGCCTCCCGAAGTGCCGGGGGTTTTATGGGATGCCGACTCGGTCATAAGACGCCCCGTGTCAAATTACCGTGAATAAATGATCAGATTACAGACGGAGAAAAGAGAAACAAAGACATTCTGCAAACACAGCGGAGTTTACGTGATGGAGCCTCCCTCCGGGACTAATAAAGTTTTCTGATTCAAATCAAACAATAATTGACTTTATAAAGCTACTGCTTGTTATATATTCATCTTTTGATCTGCCACAATAATGTAATGAATTTAAATGAAATGCATCAAGTTGAGGGCTTCGGTGAGATTAAAAAAGAGATTAATTAATTACAGATCATAATTAATTAATCGATCGCTTGACTGCGCTACGGATTATTCAACATCCTCCTCCACAGAGATGCCATTAGACACGTCGCCTCCATCGGTGCGATCGGGGCCACATGCATGCTAACATGCTAACATGCTAAACGCCCGAAAGGATTTCACAAAAACACACAATGTCCCACTGGGGCCACCGTACCCTCCATTAATGTCAAATATCAGCCGGCGCAGCTCCGCCTCAACTTTGCTGCCAGAACAAGATGAAGAATCCGGTTGATGAATCTGTCGGACAACGTTAATAAAGGAATTAGATCCAGTGGAAGGACCCCCAACACACACACACACACACACACACACACACATGAAAGGCCCACCGTGACGGCGGCGCTGCTGATCGGACGGTTCTGTTAGCCTGTCGGCTAGTTACCTGGCTTAGCTAGTTACCTGGTTAGCAGCTCCTAGTTTATTTCTACTAAAGAAAGGGTTGTTGGAGTAGCTAGCGGTAGCGGTAGCGCTGCACTGTCCCATGCGGGTTCATGCTGTTATACGAGGTACACCATGTACTCTAAATAAAAGGTACACTCCGTGTGTAAATGTATTTAAATGTTTTTAATCTCATTTTGACTTTGTCGTTTTAAAAGTAGCTCTAAAGCCAGAAATGTTTGGCCCCACTGGGGTCGGCTGTCTGAGGGGATAGGGGTCAAAGGTCAAACAAATCTTCTGTCCTTCTGGACCATCTCTGACCCCCCCCCCCCCCAATAGATTCTGCTGCCATCAGACACAACTTGTGTTTCCGTCCAGCCAGGTCAGCGTTGACCTCCGGCCCCCATTAAATCCATGCCTGACCCCCCCCCCTCCTCCTCAGCTGCAGGTGATCCCCCGTTCTTTGTTCGTTACCACGACAACGCCGAACCTCACTTTACAACAAAACACTTTGGGTCAATTTCTGGCACCTGACCCACAAAGTCATCAAAGATGAAATGCTGGATCAAAACTATGAGTCAGCATATTCAGAGCAGAACCAATCAGATCCGTTTCTTCCACCGACCCGGTTCAGAACCGGATGATGACCCAGGTAGACCCTGTCCCGCAGGAGTTCTCTCAGGCGTTGCTTTTTGATTTGGCTTCTTCTTATTTGTTGTGATGATGTTAAAATATCCAGAATTCCCAGATCCACCTCCGGGTTTAATCCAGGACTCCATGGCCCCGGATCCACGTTCTCCCAAGACATCAAAATCGATTCACAACTTATTGACATATTGTAGATCAATAAATAAATCTGATCCTGTTTATAACTTTTATATTTGGAACAAAACTCAAAAGAATTCTGATCCAGAATATCATCAGAAACTTTTCTCCTTTTTCTCGTCTCACAATCAGCTGCTAATCCGTATCCGGGTTACGGGGGCAGAACTTTGATCAGAAAAGCCCGGACACTCCTCTGGGGGGTCCGAGGCGTTCCCAGGCTAAGTCCTCCAGTCCTGGGTCTCCTCAGGATGGGGGCATCCTGACCCGAACCACCCCAGCAGGCTCCTCGATGTGGAGGAGCAGCGGTTCTACCTTGAGCCTCTCCCGGATGTCTGAACTCCTCACTGAGGATCGGACCGGGTCCGACCGGGTCCGACCGGGTCCGACCGGGTCTCCAGGTTTGGCATGGGTCGCCTGACCCGGGACGGGTCCCAGTGGTCGTATTTCCAGCTTCATCGGACTCTGCAGCTTCCGACGGGTCGATGAGAGACTCGCTGCAGGGATTCCTTCCTCCCCCCACGAAGTCTTTTCTTCTTCTGGGGGGGGGGGGGGGGGGGGGGTCTGGAGCTTGAGAAAACAAAACCCTGGAAGAAAGAGAGAAAGGAGGGATGACAGAAAGAAACAGAAGAAGAAGAAAACAGGAGGGCAAAAGTTAAAATGAAAAGCTTCTTTTATTCTGAGCACCACAAGTGGACGCGGGGCGGGACGGGGGGGCGGGGGGGGCGGGGGGGGCGGGACGGGACGGGACGGGACGCTTTCATCGTGGGCCGCCCCGTCAGTCAGGATGATTAATGGATCAGCGCTCTGGGACGACGGACGTCCAATGAGAAATATGACTACCATCCTGCTAATTGTTTTAGCATTGAGCTACTTAGAGAGAGGCTGGTGTGTGTGTGTGTGTGTGTGTGTGTGTTGCTGGTTGGGTTCCTATAGCTGTCAGTCATTCTAACAATGTGCAGCAGGGGGGCACCCCCCCCCCCCCCCCCCCATCATCTTTATTGTCGTCATGGCTTCAAAAAATGATGAATCGACTTTGAAATAATCTGGAAACGTAATAAAATCAATCGAGGTCACCAGTTTGACCCCAACGGCCCCCCTTAGATTCTGTTGTGTATTAGATCCATTTTGTATTTTTGCTGATCCCCCACGTCCTAGCAGAGATGCTAACGCTACACCTGTGTGTCTGAAGGGTGACGGACACCTGAGGGCGATCAGAGCTCTGATTGGTCACCTAAACGAGATGAAAATACCCCCCCCCCCGTTTGTCTTTAAGCTCCACCCACTGTCTCTGAGAATAAACACACCTTTTTCCTTTCTCATTTTTTGTGCATGTTTGCGAATGAGGAATTGAATCAGCCTCCGTTACCAAGGCAACAGAAGCCATTCAGTAGCCCTGATCACTGGTGGAGGAAACCAACCGACCTCCAGCATTAAGAGGGGCGGATAAACAGCCCCCACCCTCACCTCCGCCCCCTGGAGGGCGGTGGAGGTGAGCGCTGAACCGGGGCAGAACGGAGTCATTGTCTCTTTCTCCTTAACAGGATTACAGCCCAGCGGTGGGGGGGGGGGGGGAGTCTTTAACGGGGCTCGGGGGCAATAGGGTACCAGAGCTGATGATCTGCTAGCCAATGAGCTGCTAGCCAATGAGCTGCTAGCTAATGAGCTGCTAGCCGATGAGCTGCTAGCCGATGAGCTGCTAGCCTATGAGCTATTAGCCTATGAGCTGCTAGCCGATGAGCTGCTAGCCAATGAGCTGCTAGCCAATGAGCTGCTAGCTAATGAGCTGCTAGCCGATGAGCTGTTAGCCTATGAGCTATTAGCCGATGAGCTGCTAGCCGATGAGCTGCTAGCCGATGAGCTGCTAGCCGATGAGCTGCTAGCCAATGAGCTGCTAGCTAATGAGCTGCTAGCCGATGAGCTGTTAGCCTATGAGCTATTAGCCGATGAGCTGCTAGCCGATGAGCTGCTAGCCGATGAGCTGCTAGCCGATGAGCTGCTAGCCGATGAGCTGCTAGCCGATGAGCTGCTAGCCTATGAGCTGCTAGCCGATTAGCTGCTCTCTGGTTGCTCTTTTCCTGAGCTCGGATCAGACTTAGTTTAAGCTTTTGATCTCTAAACAAACAAAGAAAGAAAATACCAGCCGAGCCATTAAGACCACGAAGACTGGAAAGTCCTGGACCCCCCATGGATCCAGATTCATTCAGGATTTGAGGCTGGATGTTCATCCTCTCGCTGCTAGCAGAGAAGAGTTCACAGATATCCCAAATACAGTGTTTGTTGTTTAATGAAGTAAAAACAACAACAAAGCCAACCAAGCTGATCCTGGAGCAGCAGAGTCCCAGAGACCAGGACCAGGACCAGAGACCTGGCCCGGGTCCAAAGTGTATTTTTGGGCTCCAGACGCCGCTGAGTTGTCCCTGCCTGTCTGAGGAAGACACACCTGCACTGGACGGCGTGTTTAGCAAACAGCAGCATTGCAGGATGCGACACACACACACACACACACACACACACACGTGCACTCTGACATACCTTCATGCAGTGTCACATGGTCTCACCTCCACACACACAATGCTGCAGTGTTCACACTGAGGCGGCTTTAATCCGGCTTTAATCCGGCTTTAATCCCTCCGTTTGTCTTTCTCATTAAACCTTCCTTCGCTCCAGGTGAGTCCAACGTCACCTGATGTAGCTCCGGCTCCAGACGACTCCGGATCCAGGTCTGAACGGGGAACAGGACGTTCAGATGGAGCGATGGCGTGTTACTTTACCTGCTGAAGTTACTTTACCTCCTGAAGTTACTTTACCTCCTGAAGTTACTTTACCTCCTGAAGTTACTTTACCTGCTGAAGTTACTTTACTTCCTGAATTTACTTTACCTGCTGAAGTTACTTTACCTCCTGAAGTTACTTTACTTCCTGAAGTTACTTTACCTGCTGAAGTTACTTTACCTGCTGAAGTTACTTTACCTCCTGAAGTTACTTTACTTCCTAAAGTTACTTTACCTGCTGAAGTTACTTTACCTGGTGAAGTTACTTTACTTGCTGAAGTTACTTTACCTCCTGAAGTTACTTTACTTCCTGAATTTACTTTACCTGCTGAAGTTACTTTACCTGCTGAAGTTACTTTACCTCCTGAAGTTACTTTACTTCCTGAAGTTACTTTACCTGCTGAAGTTACTTTACCTGTTGAAGTTACTTTACTTCCTGAAGTTACTTTACCTCCTGAAGTTACTTTACCTGCTGAAGTTACTTTACCTCCTGAAGTTACTTTACCTCCTGAAGTTACTTTACCTCCTGAAGTTACTTTACCTGCTGAAGTTACTTTACCTCCTGAAGTTACTTTACCTCCTGAAGTTACTTTACCTGCTGAAGTTACTTTACCTCCTGAAGTTACTTTACCTGCTGAAGTTACTTTACCTCCTGAAGTTACTTTACCTCCTGAAGTTACTTTACCTCCTGAAGTTACTTTACCTGCTGAAGTTACTTTACCTCCTGAAGTTACTTTACCTGCTGACGTTACTTTACCTGCTGAAGTTACTTCACCTGCTGAAGTTACTCCACCTGCCCAGCTGCACCTTCATTACCTGAGGGAGGGCGGTGCTGGTATCAGAGGCACCAACATGAGGTCTGACTGGGCCGGATCCCGGAGTAGACCCTGTCCCGCTGACGGACCTGTAATCAGGTGCCGTCTCCACCCATCAGGTGTCTCATAAAGCTCATCATTATGAGTCCAGGGATTGGGGCGGAGCAAAGGTCGCGCCTATGCTCCGGGACACGCCCCCTTCCCTCCGTGATGGTTCCTCCTCTCAGCAGGTCTCAGTCCGGCTTTGGGGTTCAAGTCATCTTCGGTTGGGAGGGCTTTCCTTTCGGGCGGGGGCGTGTCGTATCCGTCAGCACGCCGCTGCATGGAATTAGTGTCAGGGTCAAAGGTCAAGGCGCATTCAAGCCTGAGAACTACTGGTCAGTCAACAGACCTGAGGATCAAATCTCCCTGGACTCTGGGGACAGAAACCCCGCTGCTGACAGATCCGAGCCACACGCACGCAGGCACACACACACACGCACACGCACGCACGCACGCACGCACGCACGCACACACACACGGTTCTGCGGTTCCTGCTGATGACGGGCCAGAACCAATCAGAGGCTGCGAGTCGTCCTGAGTTCTGGGTTTCCGTCCCGCCGCCGCCGGTGTGATGATGTCGGGATCCTTCAGCCACACCTGTCCTCTGGCCCCGCCTCCTTGTTAGATTCTTATTGGTTGCTGAGAGTCATGTGATCTGTTGAATGTAGGGAGGAGGAGCATCAGAGGGTTCTGAGCGAAGTCGAGGAAGTACTCGGTTACTTCAATCAATCAATCAATCTTTCATTGATTGATTGATTGATTGAGTTTTAGCAGAAATCAGCATTTTGAACTTTCTGGACTGAATTTCAAAATAAAAGCCTCAGGTGTCTCAGGGTGCTGGTGGGGCCGAGGGGCCGGACCCGGGTCGCCCCAGCTTCATTAAGTGAACTCATGAAGTGTGTGAAAGGTCAGCGCCCCCCCAGCGCCCCCCAGCCCCCCCGCAGCGCCGCCTCATAAGACCAGCACCGCCCCGGCAGCCGGCAGCCACTGGGCCTGTCAGTTAGCATCCCAGACCTCCTTACTGGGCTCTGTTCCGCACCAGTAAGCTGCCCGGTAACCGCTGGTGTGTGTGTGTGTGTGTGTGTGTGTGTGTGTGTGAGTGTGTAAACAGGATTATCTAACCTGATCTAACCATTTTTATTTTTCGGTTTGACACCACGAACCCAACCGTCAAAATAAAAGCACCAGATATCAGACTTCCTCTCGGCTTGATCGGATCAAACACCTGTGACATCATCACGGCCTTATAGTCCCCTCCCCTTCAGCAGAAAACGTGATGATGTCACGATGAAACTGGGCCAGTTGTGGATGAATCTTTATCGACTTTTATTTTTCAAACAGAACCCGGATTTCCTCTGTTCTCATCAGCCGCTCTGTCATCCCATCCTTCTGTCCCTCCATCCCTCCATCCCTCCATCCCTCCATCCTCCGTCCCTCCGTCCCTCCATCCCTCCATCCCTCCATCCTCCATCCTCCGTCCCTCCATCCCTCCGTCCCTCCGTCCTCCATCCCTCCATCCCTCCGTCCTCCATCCCTCCGTCCCTCCATCCCTCCATCCCTCATCCTCCGTCCCTCCATCCCTCCGTCCCTCCATCCCTCCATCCCTCCATCCTCCGTCCCTCCATCCCTCCATCCCTCCATCCCTCCGTCCTCCATCCCTCCGTCCCTCCATCCCTCCGTCCCTCCATCCCTCCATCCCTCCATCCTCTGTCCCTCCATCCCTCCATCCCTCCATCCTCCATCCCTCCGTCCTCCATCCCTCCGTCCCTCCATCCCTCGTCCCTCCATCCCTCCATCCCTCCATCCCTCCGTCCTCCATCCCTCCGTCCCTCCGTCCCTCCGTCCCTCATCCTCCATCCCTCCGTCTCTCCATCCCTCCGTCCCTCCATCCCTCATCCTCCGTCCCTCCATCCCTCCGTCCCTCCATCCCTCCGTCCTCCATCCCTCCATCCCTCCATCCCTCATCCTCCGTCCCTCCGTCTCTTCCCTCCGTTCTTCAGAGGGGCAGAATCTCCTCTCATCCGCCACCCGGCGCTGCCTCGCTCCCTCGTTCACCCCGCTTGTTGACGCACAAGAAGAATCCCGCTCCTCTTCATCCGCTCCTCTTCATCCGCTCCTCTTCCTCTGTTTTTCTTTCTCATTCTGTTTGTGCTGCTCCGGGGTCAGCGGCCGGTCAGGCCTATTAGCCTCTTCCACCGTGAGCGCTCCGCTAAACAGGACAGGCTTTTATTTCATTCAGGGGAAGAGACGCACACACACGCACGCACACACACACACACGCACACACACGCACACACACACGCACACACACACACGCTAACCAGGCAGCATGAATGATGCTACATCAACAACAAGCTTTGTTTTGTCTTTGCTTCCCTTACTGCCCATAAAGCTTCATTCATTCACATAGTTAGAAAACACAAAGGATCATGGGTACTTTGGTCACGTGATTCATTCTGTCACCTGTGCAGGTGAGTCCATCTGTAATTGATGCTCATGTTTCGTGCACTTTCCTGAACCTGATGGTCTCTGCGTCCTGCGCTGTGATTGGTTCCAGCAGGGGTCGGCAACCTAAGACACGCCTGCTTCAAAGAGAATCCAGGGTTCGAGTCCGGTTCGAGTCTGGTTCGAGTCTGGTTCGAGTCTGGTTCGGCCTCAACCAGTGAAACACTCTGATAGGAATACAAAGGTACACAAGTGTGTAGTGGACGACAAACGTGACACAGAAAGGCAGACAGAAGGGGCGGGACCACGTTGAACCGAAGAGGCCCCAGGCGGGAGCCTTGGGGATCCCCCCAGAACATTTGTCTGTTTAGATGTTGGTTATCTAGAAAGCGTAGCGGTACCTGCCCGTTAGTTCTGTCCAGTCGGGGGGGGACATGCGCCGTCCCGTTGTCTTTCTCCTAACTTGCCCCCCCACCACCTGGTTGTAGGTGATTTTCGGCGCCCCCCCCCTGGGTGTGGCCGCTAGGACTCGGTGTGAACTCCTGGGACATGCCGGCGCTGATGAGGCCACGTCCTGCTGCCATCATTAGGACACGGCGGAGACACTCGGCTCAAAGGGGGGGCGCTTTGCTCTAATTGCCTCACTTTGGACGAGGCCCGGTGACAGCTCGCTGGTGAGGAAGGGCACACCCAAGGTCAACGGTCCTGCGCCTGAATGCTGGACTCATTTCTGATGTGTTATGATTGGACGAGGAGACGCTAACCAACAAGGAAGGGTCATTATTTCGGAGTTCAGGGAGTACAGGCGCCACCGCCGCGCACAAAGAGCCCGTTTTCTGCCTCGGCGCACCGACCTCGGCGAAATCATATCATTTCAACGTTCGTCATTCCGACGTCAGCCTTTGTCATGTGGAAAATGGCTGACTGCGATGAGAGCGCTCTGCTCCTCTCTGGAGAATCATTATAGAGCAGCTCCAGAGCACAGACGCTAGTAAAACCGGGTTCTCTTTGATCCGGACCTTTCAGTCCCAGATCAAACATGTTTATGATGAACGAGGAGGAGGAGCTCTGTGCTCTGTGAGTGCTTTTATACTTTATTTATTTATTTAGATAAGATTCAGAGTTGAATAAATATCTACTTTCTTTGTTTGTTTTATGAGATTTTAATGACATAAGTTTTATTAGTTAAAAACTGAAGGCACCAAATAACATAAGCGAATCCCTTTGGAGGAGGCGAGGAGGCGAGGAGGCGAGGAGGCGTGAGGAGCAGAGAACAAAAAGGAGCATTCTTTGCTCCTCGCTGCCCTTTTCCACTCTGGAACACCGGCGGTGCCACGTTCAACCGCCGAAGCTGCCAACCAATCGCCTCGTCCCGTTTGCCATGTCACCCCGCATCATGGGGGTCAAGGGGAGCTGCGCCTCCCAATTAATGGCCGAGGCCTCGCCACGTCCCAAACTCCCACAATGCAGTGGGAGATAAGCTAAGACGGTCGGAGCGGAGCCTGAACCGGAGCCCGAACCGGAGCCCAAGCCGGAGCCCGAGCCGGAGCCGGCCCCCAGTCCCGCCGCCGCCGCCGGTTGTCCGGTGAGGCCGACGGTTTTTTTGTGATCACAGGGTCCCGGAGAGCCCCCCCCGGTGGTAACTGTTCACCCTTGTAATCAGATCATGCCTGCTGAGGGGTCAGGAACAAAGGCATGCAAATTCTAATTAAATGTGCAGTGTTGGGCCGGGCCCCCTTTGATCGTGGGGCCGTCCGGGCCCCCTTTGATCGTGGGGCCGTCCGGGCCCCCTAATCGCTCCTGACAGCCCCTTCCAACAGATTCTGTGACAAAGTTCTCGATTCAACTGAGGGGGATTTTTGAACTTTGCTTCCTGATGCGGCCTCGGCTCCGGGTCTGTCAAACAATCCAAATCAATGACCCAATTGACCAGTGGTCCCGTGTTGATCACCTCAATGAGCTCTGTGCTGCCATTCATCGAGTCACGGGGCTAAATGCTGATAGCGGTTTATGGTAATTAAACCCTCCTTCCTGGTTCTGAATACAAATGCTGACAGGGGGGGGGGGGGGTCCAAAAAACACAGGACAGACCGAAGGGGGGTGCAGGTGCAGGGATGCAGGGGTGGGGTAAAGGGGGGCCTGGAAAGAATGGCAGGACTTTCCCACCGGCCCACTCATTAGGTCATTACGATAAGCAAGGGGGCACTTTTTGTTTTATTAAAAATCTCATGAATCCCCCAACAAAGGGCCCGTTCTGACCCCATTGGACCCCCGTTATCTGAGTCTGCCTTTATAGAACGAGCGTCTAATTGCTGCTCGGCGCCTCGCGGTGGAGGGGGGGGGGGGTATTTGGTGTGCGAGTAGTGAAAGGGGAGCTAAAGAGAACCGGCCTCATGGGGACACACAGACCTAATGGGGACCGGGACCGGAGCCGGGCATCTGCTTCTGCTAAAGTCGGGACAGTTCCACACGTAGGACCGTCCTAATGAGTTCAGGTAGCTCCGCCCCCTAAAGACACCCAGGAGACAGTGGATTTAAAAGATTAACTTTGACAGTGAACTTAAACAGAAAGTCTTTTTAACACCGTAGTTTGACTCCTCATGATCTCCATTAGATGCTAACAGATAATGCTAACGCTAACAGCTAACGCTAAAAAATATTCCAATCCGCTACAAAGGACTGTTCAAATGTTCGGTTGAACAAGGAGGAAAATTGTCAATTATTCTTTGATGTTTTAAATTCATAAATAAATAAAAATTCATTTCTTAATTCAGATTCAGAATAATTTATGATAATGTGACCGAGAATGTTAAAACGTTTTAATTTAGAGTTTAAATTTCAGAATATCATCCTTCAGTGTCTGATCTGAGGGTGTCCTTTAAGACAGGTGACTCTTCTTTCTACCTGTCAATCAAATCGAGGTGGTCGTTGTCCAATCATATGACAGCACCCGGCAGTGGTTACCATGGATACCAAGCCGTGATGATGGAGCGATGGAAGGAAGAGCAGGGTATGAAAGAAGGAGAGATGAGTGATCCAGTCGTCCAGAGCCAGAGGTCAGGAAACAGTCTGACCCGGAGTCTGAGCCCCCCCCCCCCCCCCCCCCCCCCCCCCCCCCTCCTCCTTCCTCTTCGTCTCCTCTGAGACTGATGGGTCATGATGGAGGTTCAGGTTCTCAAGAGGAACGATTTAGTTTTATACATTTATGTTCACGAGACCAAAACCATTACTGCAGTACACCTCTACAGTACTGCAGTACACCTCTACACTACTGCAGTACACCTCTACACTACTGCAGTACACCCCTACAGAAGATGAATGTTCTACACGTTGGGCCGGAATGAAGCCAAACGAATCTTTGCTCACCACAAACCTGTAAATGTTTTTTTTGTGTGTTTCCGTGGCAACACCTGACTCTAAGGTTCAAAAGAAGGAGAGTCTGGTTCTGGATCTGGAACCCGCTCAGAGACCCCGATCAGTGTCTGTACTGTTCATTATAAAGGTGTTACCTTCGTCCCCTGTCTGAATGATTTTCTTTCCATATCTCCACGCTGGTGTTTTTCCTCGGCCCCCCCGCTGTGGCAGCTCGGAGGCCTCCGGGGGCCCCAGACTCCTCCACAGGAAAGCCCCCCCCTCAGATTCCTCCTCTCCTCTCCTCCCCGCCGCCCCGGGAGGCCCACCGCCGGCACCGGAAATACCTGAGGCCCCTGAACGCGTCTCATTTGCGCGCTTTGACTCCGCTCAGCGCCGGAACCGGAACCGGAACCGGAACCAGCGGTCCCCGGGAGGATGGCTCAGACTCGTTCCAGCTGGTTTTTACTTTAGTTTCTGACAAAATAAATGATGATGAAGAGGAAGAAAAACGATGTATTGATCAGTCCGTGTGAATCAGTCATCAGGCGCCATCTAGTGGTCTGATCCGCTCATTGCAACAGAACGGAAATCAGATTTAATTTTATTATTGAATAACAAATGCTGCTGAATGAGATCCCGGATGTTACTTCTGGTTTTCATTTCTTTTTTCACATCTAGAGGTTTAAACCGTTTATTGCTGTTTATAATCAATCGTGATTTGCTGCAGATCAATAAATCAACTGGACTCATTCTGCTGAGATATTTATTTACATATTTAACAAAGAGCCATTATACGAAAAGACAAAACATCTTTACATTTGATTCGTTTATTTACACCATCTGTAAGGCGACGTGAAAAAAAACGACACAAAAAAATGACGAGAAAACAAAACAAAGATTCTCTTAAACTTAATGGAGTTCATGGTGGAGGGTTCTAGCCGGATAAAACAGACGGCCCAGGATGAGATCAGCTGTTTGGTTTGAAGCATGTGCTGGTTCAACTGGTTCCCTCCTGACCCTAAACCCTTCAGAACCTCTGGAGCTGCTTAGAGTTACAGGTGATAAATACAAAGAGGATTAAATAAATATGTGATCTGGAATAAAGGAAGTCCTGTCTGTGACTCAGGAACCAATCAGATTCAGAGGCAGCCGGAATGAGGAAGAGCAAGGCGGGCCTGTGGGGCCCTGGTGGAGGCGTGCAGTCTGTGTGTCCGAGTGTCGATGCCGTCATCTGGTTTTATTTTGAAAGGCATAAAGCATTCATTCTGTCAGCTGGATATTGATTTCTGATTGGTCCGTGGGTGATGACAAACGCTTCGTGGAGTCATTTAGCGTAATATTTAGAAATATCCGGTGTGTGTTTGTAGGAGTGTGTGGGAGTGTGTGTGTGTGTGTGTGTGTGTGTGCGTGGTCCCAGGTGGAGTTCTCTGAGTACCTTTTCTTTTTAAAGCAGATGATCGATGAACAAAATCTTCAGATGCACAAGATTTATAAAAAATAATGATTCTGATGGGTTTCGTGTTTCACGACAACAATTTAAAGAAAAGTGCTGATCAACTAATTAATAAATGGGCTGATCGATCTTCAGTTTGGTGTCATGAGCAGAACAGTCGATGAAACATCAAGCTCTGAGGATGAAGAGCGGCTCATCGGTTCCGCTTTCACTGTGAAAGCGTTCTGATTGGTTGTTTTCTCCTTCAGCTTCGGCGCTGTGTTTAAAGTGCTGCGGTTGAAACGCTGACTGGAAACTGAATCCTCGCGTTCACACGCCTTCATTTAGTCGGGATCCAGTTCGATCCGCCGCTCTAGGACGGATCAGCTGAGCCCACGTCCGTTCACAGAGGCTGATCAATAGATCGGTCTCGTCGATCAGAGTAGTAATATAATATTTCTATCGTCACCATCAAACAGGTTCAGACTCATCTGAAATTATTTAAGCGTAGAAAAGATGACGTCCTGGAAAGACATCAAAGCCGTGATGATGTCATACTTCATTCCCACATGATGACATCATACAAAGTGATCAAAGTGTTTTTCTACACCACATTCACAAAGGAAAGATTGAGACTCATCTCACGAGAAAATGTTTTGCGATTCTGAGATTCTCTCATTTAAAAAAGGCAGGTCTTTCATTTCTTTGGTGAATGCGACGCCCCCCTGATCTGAACACCCCCCCCTTATGGTTTAGGCTACAAAACAAGGGAGGCGGGTTTACACCAGAGGTAACCAGGATGTTAGCTATTAGTGTTATTAGCGTTAGGGTCGCCTCCCGCGGTCCAGAGACCGGATGAAGCCAGAACTTTAGCAGAAGAGTAAAAAAGTTATGTGAAAACCACGACGTGGATCAGTGACCCGGGTCAGAGGTGCCTCTAGAAAACCGTTAGCACCGGGATACGTTTTTAGAATCACCTCCGGAGTTTCTGGACATCATCAGGAAGTCCAGCTGTTCTGAGCTGGTGATCTGAGCTAGCATCTCTCTGGTGGCGTCCAGCTTCTTAGCTTCAAGCTACGTAGCTTCAAGCCTACGTGCTGCAGTTTCTAGCGAGTGTTTACCTTCAAAGGACAGTTTAGCATCAAGGCTAGCTAGTGTTAGCTTCTCAAAGCAGGGCTGGCGCTTTTGTCCATGTCTTTGTTTCCATCCTTCATTAAAGCCGAAAACACCTGAAGAAGAAGAAGGAGGAGTGTAATTCAGAATGTCAGGCCTGAAACCTGAGCCGTGTGGGACTGACCTGAGCCCAGCGCCGGTTCCTGCTCATCATGTGTGTGTTCGCCATGGTGGCGAAGAGGGCGTGTGGCTGCAGGTCGTCCGGCAGGCGGCTCAGGAACTGGGCGATGTGGATGAAGTCCATCTGCAGCAGGATGTCCTCGAACAGCCGCAAGATGCCCAGCCCCGTCCGAAACAAACTCTCCTCGCCGTCCCGGCAGAACACATCCCACACCCGACACGCCACGTCCAGGGGGAGGGACTTACTGTAGAGGGTGAAGATCCTGGAGGAACAGATGAAACCTAAGATCACCGTGTAAAACATGGAAATGTGTGAAAACGAAGGGCGTGACGTCGTAACCCGAACCCTCGACAACACCCAATATTATTCGGGTTATAGCTACGAATTAAAGAGGTTCAGTGGCTAGTTGTATGTTGAGGCTACTGCTTTAAAAAATGCTAAGCTAATATCCTCTAAGACTGAAAATGGTCAGGTACCTCCAACGTGTTAACTTTAGCTGCAGACGTGCTACCTTTAGCTGCAGACGTGCTACCTTTAGCTGCAGACGTGCTAACTTTAGCTGCAGACGTGCTACCTTTAGCTGCAGACGTGCTACCTTTAGCTGTAGACGTGCTACCTTTAGCTGCAGACGTGCTACCTTTAGCTGTAGACGTGCTACCTTTAGCTGCAGACGTGCTAACTTTAGCTGCAGACGTGCTACCTTTAGCTGCAGACGTGCTAACTTTAGCTGTAGACGTGCTACCTTTAGCTGTAGACGTGCTACCTTTAGCTGTAGACGTGCTACCTTTAGCTGTAGACGTGCTACCTTTAGCTGCAGACGTGCTACCTTTAGCTGCAGACGTGCTACCTTTAGCTGTAGACGTGCTACCTTTAGCTGCAGACGTGCTACCTTTAGCTGCAGACCTGCTAACTTTAGCTGCAGACGTGCTACCTTTAGCTGTAGACGTGCTACCTTTAGCTGTAGACGTGCTACCTTTAGCTGTAGACGTGCTACCTTTAGCTGCAGACGTGCTAACTTTAGCTGCAGACGTGCTACCTTTAGCTGCAGACGTGCTACCTTTAGCTGCAGACGTGCTACCTTTAGCTGCAGACGTGCTACCTTTAGCTGCAGACGTGCTACCTTTAGCTGCAGACGTGCTACCTTTAGCTGCAGACGTGCTACCTTTAGCTGCAGACGTGCTACCTTTAGCTGTAGACGTGCTACCTTTAGCTGCAGACGTGCTACCTTTAGCTGCAGACCTGCTAACTTTAGCTGCAGACGTGCTACCTTTAGCTGTAGACGTGCTACCTTTAGCTGTAGACGTGCTACCTTTAGCTGTAGACGTGCTACCTTTAGCTGCAGACGTGCTAACTTTAGCTGCAGACGTGCTACCTTTAGCTGCAGACGTGCTACCTTTAGCTGCAGACGTGCTACCTTTAGCTGCAGACGTGCTACCTTTAGCTGCAGACGTGCTACCTTTAGCTGTAGACGTGCTACCTTTAGCTGCAGACGTGCTACCTTTAGCTGCAGACGTGCTACCTTTAGCTGTAGACGTGCTACCTTTAGCTGCAGACCTGCTACCTTTAGCTGCAGACCTGCTAACTTTAGCTGCAGACGTGCTACCTTTAGCTGTAGACGTGCTACCTTTAGCTGTAGACGTGCTACCTTTAGCTGCAGACGTGCTACCTTTAGCTGCAGACGTGCTACCTTTAGCTGTAGACGTGCTACCTTTAGCTGCAGACGTGCTACCTTTAGCTGCAGACGTGCTACCTTTAGCTGCAGACGTGCTACCTTTAGCTGCAGACGTGCTACCTTTAGCTGCAGACCTGCTAACTTTAGCTGCAGACGTGCTACCTTTAGCTGTAGACGTGCTACCTTTAGCTGTAGACGTGCTACCTTTAGCTGCAGACGTGCTACCTTTAGCTGCAGACGTGCTACCTTTAGCTGCAGACGTGCTAACTTTAGCTGCAGACGTGCTAACTTTAGCTGCAGACGTGCTACCTTTAGCTGCAGACGTGCTACCTTTAGCTGCAAACGGACTATAAACTATAACGATGATCGGTGCCGGCCCATCTGCGCTGACTCACCAGTCGATGAGATAGAGGTCAGGGGTCAAGTTGTTGGTCTGAAAGTGGCTGAAGAGACGAGGGAGATTCTCCTCAAAGAAAACCTCAAAGGCTGCAAAATACTTCAACATCTGATGGAAAGAGGAGCAGAGAGGAGGTAAAGCAGGAGTAACGAAACCACCAGGAGTAACTAAACCACCAGGAGTAACTAAATCACCAGGAGTAACCAAACCACCAGGAGTAACTAAACCACCAGGAGTAACTAAACCACCAGGAGTAACCAAACCACCAGGAGTAACGAAACCACCAGGAGTAACTAAACCACCAGGAGTAACTAAACAACCAGGAGTAACCAAACCACCAGGAGTAACTAAACCACCAGGAGTAACTAAACCACCAGGAGTAACTAAACCACCAGGAGTAACTAAACCACCAGGAGTAACAAAACCACCAGGAGTAACTAAACCACCAGGAGTAACTAAACCACCAGGAGTAACCAAACCACCAGGAGTAACTAAACCACCAGGAGTAACTAAACCACCAGGAGTAACAAAACCACCAGGAGTAACTAAACCACCAGGAGTAACTAAACCACCAGGAGTAACAAACCACCAGGAGTAACTAAACCACCAGGAGTAACTAAACCACCAGGAGTAACCAAACCACCAGGAGTAACCAAACCACCAGGAGTAACGAAACCACCAGGAGTAACTAAACCACCAGGAGTAACTAAACCACCAGGAGTAACAAACCACCAGGAGTAACTAAACCACCAGGAGTAACTAAACCACCAGGAGTAACTAAACCACCAGGAGTAACCAAACCACCAGGAGTAACCAAACCACCAGGAGTAACTAAACCACCAGGAGTAACCAAACCACCAGGAGTAACCAAACCACCAGGAGTAACTAAACCACCAGGAGTAACCAAACCACCAGGAGTAACCAAACCACCAGGAGTGCCGGTCTGAGCAGGTACCAGTTCGTGGTCCACTCTGAAGAAAGCCATCTGACAGGGTTTGTTGAGCAGGTTGGCGAAGGTGATGAAGGCCTCGGCCTCTTCCAGGTTGAGGATGAGCACGGCAGCGATGAAGGACATGCCCTGAACCTGGACACAGAGACCGGCTCTTTGGTTTGATGTGGACATTTAACGGAGCGGTACCGGTTCAAAGGTCGGCAGACTGACGTAGCCGATGTCGGGTCGGTAGCAGGTGTACGCCCCCAGGACGCTGTGGAGGAGGTCGTGGTAGGGACCGCCCTGCAGGGAGGCGGAGGGAGGGATGAATGGAGGACGGCGATGAAGATGAGACGGGAGACAGATGAGGCTTACCTTCTGGAAGATGAAGAGGGAGGGGAAGGTCCTGGAAATGTCCAGCTTGATGAGGTCCAGGCTGGATTCCCTGTCGGCCAGCGAAGCTCCTTCTGCTGGAGAAGAACAGGAAACAGTTTACCGTTTCCTGTTGGGCCTGGAAGTCAGCAGCTGATTGGCTCCTACCGCTCTCGCTGTCGGTGACCGAGCTGGTCTCGCTGTAGCTCCTCCACTTCTCTCTCGCTCTCGACAGGAAGATCTCATAGAGCTCTGCACAAGCACACATCGGGGTCAGGTCCTGCTCCGGGTCCCGGTCCCGGTCCGGCCCGTCTGTCTGGGACTACTTTGTGTCTACCTGGTGTGATGTTGAGCTCGTTGCCGATGGCGAGGCTCCACACTCGTCCTCTGACGCTGGGGGGGAGGCCCTGCCACCAGAGCTCCCGCACCCTCCTGGTCCCCCTCCTGAACAGAACCGAACAGAAGCGTCAGACCCCGGCGCTGCCCAAACGCACGCCGGCGGCTCGGGCCCGAGGACCCACGTGGTGTCCCAGTGCGGCAGGATCTCCATGTTCCAGACCACCATGGCGCTGGAGATGCTGTCCTCCTGCCGGTGTCTCTCCTTCGTCTGACGCTTCTTCTTCTGGGCCTCCTTCAGCTCTGAGGGAGGAGGAGGAGATGTGATCAGCCTGGCTGAGCCAATCAGAGCGCTAATCAGCCTACCTCTCCTCTTGGCTCCTGCCACCATCTCCTCGTACTCCGTTTTGTGTCTGAGGGTTTCCTCCAGACATTTGGCCGGGAGGTTCCTGTTGGACAGACGGACACTCAGCGGGTTCTCCTCCTGATATGAACGGGTTCTCAGAGTCCGGCGGTACTCACGAAGGACGGTCCTCCAGGATCAGGGCCGTGGTGGACAGAGGCTCAAACTCCAGGTTCTTCCTTCTCCCTGCAGCCAGGGGGCGCCGAGGACAGTCTGGCGTCTCCCCCTCTGCCTCGTCCTGTGGACAGAAACAAAGAGGAGATGTGTGCGTGTGTCTCCTGCAGACAAGCCCTTCTGAGCTTCCTCTCCACCAGGGGGCGCTGGAGCTCCTGCAGTTGCTCTGGGACCAGCCTGTTAGTCATGTGATCAATCATGTGATCAACCAGCGATCAGCCAGTAAGGGACAGCGTGACTCAAGCAGACGTTTTCAGGTAATGATGGAGGGAAACATTCCCGTCCCCGTCCCCGTAGGCGCGTCCCCGTCCCCGTAGACATGCCCCCGTCCCCGTAGGCGTGTCCCCGTCCCGTAGGCGTGTCCCCGTCCCCGAACTAATTGTAACTATTTGTGTATTGACAGACTCCCGAGCACGATGAAATGTACTAGTAGCTGATTTGATCGTTATGATACTCACGGTGGATATTCCCGACCTTGTTTTTAGGTTTTCTGGATACCTTAAGTGTTTTTTTTAACAAACACACACATATAGAAACGTTGCGCTTCCACAAAGGGGAACCGGACATTTTGGTAACAAACCGAACTTGAACAAAAGTAAAATAAGAAATGCTTTTGTTTTGCTTTTGTCGTTATTGCCTCGCTGGTTTACTTTTATTTCCTTAATACTATTTACATGTACTATTTACATGTACTTTATTTTGTGTCTCCTGCCTATTCATTCACCGAACAAGGTCGCCTGCTAGCGCCATTAGCATCTCGTAGCATCTGGAGGCGGTGAGAGAGCCAACCTGTGCTGTTGAGGCGTGGGGGGCGGGGTCTTTAGCTGGGTCGCCCTCTCTGGCTGTCGGTCGCCCAAACCGACGCCACCCCGGTGCATTGTGGGACGGCACCTTGGGATCTTTGGATTTTCTAGAAAACAGGCTCCTGATGAGACAGAATGGGATTTATTGTTATCAGTGATCCGCTGATCTGCCAGAACCGAGGTCAAAAATGAAACATTCTGAATTAAATACAACTTTTATCACCACTATCTGAATTTATTGTCCCAAATTCTTTTTGGGTTGTCATTGCTAGCAGCCGTTTCTTTCTTCCTCGGTTCCTCCATCTTAAAAATAGGCCCGATAAGGGGAAGGAACGCATCGTCATCCAGCCTCAGACCTGCAGCTGCAGCAGTTCCTGGAGAAAACGCAGAATCAACGCTTTTCTAGGGGACTGGGGGGGGGGGGGGTCCTCCCCCCTCAGGAGGCGCTCCGATGGAGGAAAGACTTCAGTGAATAATCTTCTCATTTGTAGGAGTCAATGATCGATTGGCTGACAGGTAGGGTCCCGTCCTGGTTCAGGGTGGAGGTCTGATCCAAACCCCCGTCACGCTGTACGGAAGCTGCTGAGGGTCAAACTGTTGATCAACGGATGACCCCCTCCCCCGACCGCAAAGGAGTCTGCGTCTGACTCGGGTCGTTGTGAGGTCAAGAGGTGAACGTCCCTCGTGCTGATCAAAGAGTCAGCGAACAAAGGAACCTGCAGTGGAACCTCGGTTCCTCGCTCTAGATCCTTGATTTCTCCATCCCGTCCTGCAGACGCGGAATGTTCCCGAGCCCGGATTTAAACGGTGATCGATCGACCAATCAGCCGCTCCATCAGATCAATCATCTATTTCTGTCATTTCTAATGATTGTTAGTTTTACTGAAGAGAAGTTTGTGTTTCCGTCACAATGAGCCATCAGCTGATTCCGTCTAAAGGTCACAGGTGTGTGTGTGTGTGTGTGTGTCTGTGTGTGTGTGTGTGTGTGTGTGTCTGTGTGTGTGTGTCTGTGTGTGTGTGTCTGTGTGTGTGTGTCTGTGTGTGTGTGTGTGTCTGTGTGTGTGTGTGTGTGTCTGTCTGTGTGTGTCTGTGTGTCTGTGTGTGTGTGTGTCTGTGTGTGTGTGTGTCTGTGTGTGTGT
>NC_090903.1:15735162-15752662 GCF_040956055.1 Brachionichthys hirsutus | reverse complement strand
CCCGAAACACCGAAGCACCGCTGGAGTCGCCCGGCCCCCCCAGCCAGGATCCAGACCCCGAGCCGCTGTCCCGCCGGCGCCCCACATCCACATGAACGCCGGGACCTGATGCTCTGACGATGTGGAAACCTCCGTTGGCTACTTTATGTTCCTCAGCGTCCTGAAGGGGGGGTCCGCAAAACGCCCCCGGCCCTCCAGCGTCCCCGTTGGCGCGGGGCAGCCGATCAAAGGGGGGGGCCGTCCTGCTGCCGACGGGGCCTCCATCGGGGGCAAAGGGGGGGCCCGTCCTGCTGCCGACGGGGCCTCCATCGGGGGACTCCTCGTTCTCAGAGTCCGGGGTTCCTCCTTGGCTCTCCCCGGCAGGATGCGCCTGTCGGCTGGACGCCCGACCCAGGCCCAGGGCGAGGCCTCCCCCTCCCCCTCCCCGCCCGACGCCCGTCGCCTCCTCCGGACCGGATGACTCGGTAAAACCGTTCAGCCCGTCTGAAACCACGCAGCGACCCGACAGCTGCGCCGGAAGGAACGTCTCTGCCAAATCCAGAATAATGTCGGTGTTGCGCGGGGACGGCCTTACCGGGGAGTCGCTGTTTACACCCCTCCCGTTACCGGGCACACTAACGTGACCCTTCCCAGCTTCCGGGCCCCCGCTGACACCGGCTGTGAGCGCCGGACCGCGGTCCTTGAGAGCCGCTTTCTCACCTTTCCCTCCGCCCTCCCTCGTTTCCATGACGACTCAGTCCGCCAAGCGAGCCTCGGCCCCGGCCGTGAAATCCTTGTTGTTCTTGGGGAAAGAGGCTACCATGTTAGCCGGCTCGGAGCTAGCTGACTCTCTCCGGATATCGCATCTTCTTCTTCTTCTTCTATGAATCAATAATATTCACTTCGTGTCTCGAGATTATCGTTAAAATGTGCGGAAGATTAATTAAATCTCTCCGTGTTCGGCTGCAGCAGCGGCATCCCGACCACTGTCCAGCGCCATCTTGAAAATACCCCAACAATGACGTCATTCCCATCAACACCCGCTGTGTTTTGATTCGCTGCAGAGTTTAGTGACACCAAGTGGCCGCTCCGCGTCACTACAGCAGGGAAAGTATGAAAATACAGTACTCCAAAGGAAATTCACAAATACAAATTGACCAGTATTAATCTAGCCAATAATCAATAAATCAGTATTTATTGATTATTGGCTAGATGGTCAAAACATGAGGGAGTTTAGTCACGTTAAAGGTTTTTTTTCACAGAGTTTAAACTGTTGATCTTCATCAGTGCATTCTTATCAACATAATCTAAGTTCATATAAATCAATATATCTATTGATCACAGTCAGGTCAGTGTAGAGGAAAAAACACATGAGAAACTTTAAATCTATAGATGATTAGAATAGAAAGCCTTTATTGTCCTTGCGTAGTGGCTCCACAATGAGATTAGGAGATTAATGACGGAACAGTGAACATGTGGAAGTGACTAACGCTCACCCACACACCAGTGTGTGTGTGTGCGTGCGTCTTGTAACCCCACACCGTCTCCATGGCAACAAGGCGAGTGCTATGACATGTTACACAACATTTCGATCTATTTGTCTCATCAGTCTGAGCTACTCATGAACAAGCTGTGATGATAAACTGCGTTTCTTTGCCCCGTCACCAGGTGGCGCTGCTGTCTGTGAGGGACCTACAGACCTGTCACAGACTCATGGAAACTGCGTTTCTTTGTTCGGTGCTGCAATCATCAACTCAGACGACCTTCACACGTTTGGTCTCCTCCGTAGCCGAGCGCTGACGGCTGATCTGAGGTCAGATTCATAAAAAGAGGATCAACTGAACTCGTTAACTTATGCGTATTCATGTCTGTTCATTAAAATAGCATAGATATTTAAGCACTGATTCTTTTACGACAAAATAAACTTTATTGGTTTTATTAAATGACACTTTCTGTACAATTTGTTTCCTAACTCCTCATACGGAACCTCGACTTGTCCCTGAATGCCTCCTCATCGATCTCGTCCAATCAGAGGCCGGGCTGCGCTGCAGAGTAGAGGACCCCACCCGGGGTCAGCCCCATGGTGGTCCGGTACAGAACGGTACACTGAGGCCCCTCTTCAGGTGGACCGGGACGGTCAGAGGTCACCGGGTCATCACATCACACCTGGACGCAGACCCTGCGGTCGGAGGGGCGGAGTCCAGATTTGAACGGTTTTAGGTTTTGATGCGTTGATCAATAACTGTTACTGGTTTTTAAATCTCACCATGTCTGTTACAACCGAAACGAGGATCCCAATGATGAGATCAATGAGATCAACGCGACCAGATCTCTGCGGAGTCCCATCACCCAACAAATGTGTCCTGTGACGTCACCGATCACCAATAACAAACCCTGATCAGGTTTAAACTCCTTTAAACTTTGGGATCGGCAGCTGTTTGTGATGTTATCGTTAGCATCGTGCTAACAACGTCAAGCTCGGGTCGGGTCTCACGTGCGGGCGGCGCTCCGGTGAGCCGCTGGGTCACGTGGTTCAGCTGATAGTGCATGTGTGAAGCCGGTAACCGGTAACCGGTAACCGGTAACCACTTGCGACCACAACACACACACTGCAGCGACGACGCTAGCATCTAAAGCCCACAACGGTGTTTGCGTCATGACGTCACAGCCCAAAAAGGCCCAGCAGCGTGAGGGCCTCCGTCACATGCCTGACTAAAATAAAATACAATGACGTGAAATAACAAAATAAACCTTATTACATGATTACATTGCGATGAAGAGCGAGTCGGACAAAGAGAACGAAGAAGAAGAAGGTGATTTAAGGTGTGATGTAATTGTGCTACGACAACGAAGAAGAAGAAGGTTTGTGTTCTCTGGTGAGTCATAATTCTCACTGTCCTGACATCAAATGTTCCAACACTTCTGCATCAAGTCTCCCGTTGCCGTGGAAACGGTGAACGACGTCCAGGCTGTCCCAGTTCGATCATCAGACTCTGACCAGTTTGAGGAAGAGTGTCAAGTTGCTTTCAGCTGAATTAATGAAAAGAACATCTTATAAATGAACACTAATAGAATACTAATCAATAATAAAATAAATGCAATGTAAGGAAAAATTACAGAATAAATAAATGAAACATTAAAAATGAACTAATAATGCATCTATAGATAATGAACACCAGAAGATTAATCAGTTTTACCACGGCATTGAGATCCAAACAGATCACATGACTTCATTGATCTTCCTGATCGGGATAGATCACTTTCTGGACATGCTCAGGGATGTTCCTCCACTGACCCGACATTCAATGTTTGCATGCTAGTGTTCATTCATAGAAATACATCATTACATAATCCTTCCGAAGGACTATGATGATGATGATGATGATGATGATGATGATGGACTATCATTATGAACCGGCTGAATTCAGAGCTGCTCTGATTGGTCAGCTCACAGTCACTACTTTGAAGAGTTTTTCAGCTTCGCTAATAATAGTAATTAATAATGCTTTGGTTTATAGACACCCAAAGACGCTTTACATTGTGCATTATTCACTCGGTGCTGGGGGGTCGGTGGATGGACTCGTTGGTCGGTGGATGGACTCGGTGCTGGGGGGTCGGTGGATGGACTCGGTGCTGGGGGGTCGGTGGATGGACTCGGTGCTGGGGGGTCGGTGGATGGACTCGTTGGTCGGTGGATGGACTCGGTGCTGGGGGGTCGGTGGATGGACTCGGTGCTGGGGGGTCGGTGGATGGACTCGGTGCTGGGGGGTAGGTGGATGGACTCGGTGCTGGGGGGTCGGTGGATGGACTCGTTGGTCGGTGGATGGACTCGGTGCTGGGGGGTCGGTGGATGGACTCGGTGCTGGGGGGTCAGTGGATGGACTCGGTGCTGGGGGGTCGGTGGATGGACTCGGTGCTGGGGGGTAGGTGGATGGACTCGGTGCTGGGGGGTCGGTGGATGGACTCGTTGGTCGGTGGATGGACTCGGTGCTGGGGGGTCGGTGGATGGACTCGTTGGTCGGTGGATGGACTCGGTGCTGGGGGGTCGGTGGATGGACTCGTTGGTCGGTGGATGGACTCGGTGCTGGGGGGTCGGTGGATGGACTCGGTGCTGGGGGGTCGGTGGATGGACTCGGTGCTGGGGGGTCGGTGGATGGACTCGGTGCTGGGGGGTAGGTGGATGGACTCGGTGCTGGGGGGTCGGTGGATGGACTCGGTGCTGGGGGGTAGGTGGATGGACTCGGTGCTGGGGGGTCGGTGGATGGACTCGTTGGTCGGTGGATGGACTCGGTGCTGGGGGGTCGGTGGATGGACTCGGTGCTGGGGGGTCAGTGGATGGACTCGGTGCTGGGGGGTCGGTGGATGGACTCGGTGCTGGGGGGTAGGTGGATGGACTCGGTGCTGGGGGGTCGGTGGATGGACTCGTTGGTCGGTGGATGGACTCGGTGCTGGGGGGTCGGTGGATGGACTCGTTGGTCGGTGGATGGACTCGGTGCTGGGGGGTCGGTGGATGGACTCGGTGCTGGGGGGTCGGTGGATGGACTCGGTGCTGGGGGGTCGGTGGATGGACTCGTTGGTCGGTGGATGGACTCGGTGCTGGGGGGTCGGTGGATGGACTCGTTGGTCGGTGGATGGACTCGGTGCTGGGGGGTCGGTGGATGGACTCGTTGCTGGGGGTGGAGCGGACCTTCAGCTCATGGTAACACTGGACGAAGCTGTGATAGATGAAGGTGATCGGCAGGGCCAGCAGCACAATCCCGCTCACCACGCAGATGGCGCCGAGCATGCGGCCCGCCACCGTCACTGGATACATGTCTCCGTACCCCACCGTCGTCATGGAAATGATGACCCACCAGCAGGCGGCAGGGATGCTGGCATAGTCCTGGTTCCCGTTCTCCACGTCCAGGCCATGCTCCAGCAGCTGGGCCAACGCACTGAAAATCGCCATGGCGACGCAGATGAAGATCAGCAGCATCATCATCTCACGGTAGCAGCGCCGCAGCGTCAGGCCAAGCGTCTGCAGGCCCAGGAAGTGGCGTGCGAGTTTAATCACCCAGAAGATCCGCATGATGCGCAGGATTCGCAGCGTAACGCCGGCCCGCTGCAGCTGGGAGTTCTCTCCAGTCAGCATCGCCACGGCGACGGAGACGTAGTAAGGACTGATGGCCAGCAGGTCGATGATGTTCAGAGGACGACGGACAAACGCACATTTATCACGAGACACAAGGAAACGGACAACACACTCCGCTGTGAACCATCCGATACACACCGCCTCGATGATCCTGCACAGAGACAGCCAATCAGGAGAGAGGAGGGGGCCAAAGGGCCAATCAGAGAGAGGAGGGAGACAAAGGGCCAATCAGAGAGCACAGGGTTAACGTTCTACATCAGTCCCACCTGTGCTGGTCCAGGGTCTCGGCCGTCTTCCAGTCTGCTAAAGTACTGGTGCACAGCATCACCATGGAGACGACAACAAACAACATGGACACCGTGGCGAGGATCTGCGCCGCCAGCGAGGACGTGGGCTCCTCGAAGGTCCTCCTCATGCTCTCCAGCCAGCGGCTCCGGTACTCCTCGGGGTCCCGCGGCTCCTCCTCGGGGAGGAAGTGGACGAAGCGGCTGGACCGGCGCTCGTCGAGGCGCCGCTGGCAGCACGGCTGCAGGTCGGCGGCCTCCAGGCCCCAGTAGAGCATCTCGTTGTAGAAGGACAGCTCGCACATGCGCGGCGCCAGGCGCAGCGTCCCGTGCTGCACGTACAGCATGATGAAGCCGAAGGCCTCTGAGTGGCGGTCGAAGAAGAACTCGTTCCGGTCGCGGTCGTAGTCGTCGCAGAGCTCCAGCAGCTCGCTCTCCGACACGCAGCGGTGGAGGCGGCTGAGGCGGCTGAGGGGGAGGAGCTTCAGCAGCTCCGAGGAGAAGGAGAACCTGCGGCCGCCGACGTTCAGGGTGCAACGCCGGCTTCCAAACGTCATCTTCTGTTTGCTCAACATCGGAAGCAGCTCCCAGAACGCGAGACGTCTGTTAGAGAAGACTTTAAAAAAATGGAATTCTGCTTCAGAACAAAAAGTGATTCTCCACCATTTTGAGAAATCTGAAGCAGCTTCCGGATTTGAGCTGCATGTTTTCCGTTCTCATCTTTTTATGGTTTCTAAAGAGACTTCGTCCCTCTTCTCCTCAGCTGGACGGGTTTCCAGGCGTGGCCAGCCAGCGTGATCCCGCTTCACTGACCTGCTGACCCCTCCTTCGTTTCTTCAGCGACTGTCAAAAATATCTCCCGCTGAAAAACCCTCGGACTGACCTTTGACCGGATTATAACGGCCATCATGAAGATTCGCAGATGATGGAGGAGCAGCTACTCTCAGACTTCTGGTGAGTTGAATCTGAGGCTGAAGAGCCGACGCGCAGCCCCCTCCTCCTCCTCCTCCTCTTCCTCCTCCTCTTTCTGTCTGAGAGGAGGAGGAAGATCAAAGAGACGCTGCTCCGCCTTGTCTTCAAATCACTTGTCATTAACAACATTCCGTTCTACCTTACATCTAATCCACTTTGATGACGCCAGAGGCGGATTGTGGACGAACCATCATTCAGACTACTTTATTGGCGACATAGCGCCATCTGCTGGAGGACAGGAAGGAATGCACGGCCCCTATAATGCAAGGTGTCTGTCTGTCTGTACTTGAGCGTTGAACAGGGTTCTCTCCCACCAAGTCTCGCCCAAGATCTAATCACTGATTCCTAAATCTAATAAAGACTCGTTATTGATTGATAATGGGCGATTAATATGCTTATTGAATAACGACTATAAAATGATGGCTCTCGTGCTTTCCAGGAGAATTAAAGATGTTCTAGACGAGACACAGCCCGGCTTTATGAAGAACCGGCACATCTCTCAGAATACCAGGCTTGTTCTCGACATGTTAGACGACTCATTTATCCGCGTCTGTAAAGCCTTTGACTCAAATGAACATGAATGTATTTTTCTATCCCTTATAATAAACCTTGGCTTTGGTAGCTTGTTTTGTAACGCTGCTAAGGCTCTGCTTCTAGATCCAGGCTGAATCGCGGGATCCACCAGGGACATTCATGGAAGTCACCCCGACAATTCATCGAAAGGCTGTAAAAACAATTGTCATTTGTACTAAACTAAAGTTATTTACAATTGTATAATGTCAACGATACAAACACACTCTCTGGCACGTTCTGTTTTCTGAATAAAATAAATAATAATTATAAGGAATCATATGAAGCAAGGGTCGTGTCTCCCTTGGGCCGGACCCAAGCCCGGATAAAAGCAGAGTGTTGCGGCAGGAAAGGCATCCAGCATAAAACGTTGCCTGAATTAAGCATGTAATCGACTAATAGAAAGTTGATTTGATGTGGCGACCTCTGACAGAACAAGCCGAAAGAGGAAGAAGAAGAATCAGTTTTATTGGTATTGTTAAATGTCGATGATTTATGTACGAAGGACTTTCAACGGAAACAAGAAATGCTTTTTAGAAATGCTCCTCTTAGACAGGATGTTTGACTGTACTTGTACTGTAATACATGCTACTGTGTGACTGTACTTGTACTGTAATACATGCTACTGTGTGACTGTACTTGTACTGTAGTACATGCTACTGTGTGACTGTACTTGTACTGTAGTACATGCTACTGTTTACTGTACTTGTACTCTAACATTCTATCTAATAAATATATTCATCATCATCAAAGAGGATTCTGAACAGGCGCAACGCGGACAGCTCAGTGAAGCTGCTGGGTCCTTCCGGGGTCCTTCCGGGGTCCTACCGCAAGCGAGGCAGCTAGCATAGCCTGCTATAGCAGTCCGTGCGACACGGTGGCGCCGACAAGATGCATAAAAGACGAAGAAGAGAAGTTAGCAGTGAAACATTTAGCTTTTTATTGTCCCGGAAAGAAGCTCTGAGGGTGTTTGTGTGTGGAATAACAAATAGATCAAAAGGTAAGAGCGTTTAAGACCCGGAACCCAGCGCTGTTCGATGTTTGTTGTTTGATGTGTTGTTCTTTTGTTTGGTCTTAGTTGTTATCTTATCCTTCAGAACGTCGGACCCAAAAGGTTTTGTGAATTTTCCTTTGTGCTATTTTCGGACACAAACTATTTACAGCTCAGCGCGTTCATTTTCTGGTTGCATTTCACACACTCTCCCTGTCTTGATATGTAATGGTGATATGCTATGTGACCAGTAGGGGGCACTGCAGGATCACGGGGGGAGCACGAGAAAATGTTCATAGAGACGGCGACATTAAAGTTTGAGCGCGAGCTCATATGTTCATTAATAAGTCTCCTGATGATTTAAGATGAACAACACACTCCCAACTTTTGATTTAAATCAGGTTTCCCCATCTTTTATCACTCAGTAATTCATTTAATATCTCTGCGGTAGTTGTGTGTTTGTTTGTTGCGTTACTAGCTAGATCACACTAAACCAGCTACACAAAACACGCTGATGAAATGGAGTCAGCAGTTAAAGGGTGTTTCTATCAGAGGTTTGCACAAGATGGAAAAACAAATCGTGATATTCAGATCAATAGTTTTATGACTTTTATTGCATTTCAAACAAATCCTTTTTCTGTACAACAAACACGAAGCAGTAGCTGCATGCTAGCCACCTTTAGCTTGAAGACACCTCCCTCAGAGAAACAGAAAATTCCCTTTCATATAAAGATTCAAAAACAACGTTTCACAAATCAAACATTCACCTCGATGTTCCTGCTTCATACTCGCCATTTGTAGATGTATTTATAGATCTCAGCCAGAAACAGGAGGACAGTTGATTAAAGGGGCTTTAAACGGTGGCAGTGATGGAGGACGGAGACGGAAGGAGCGATGAAGGACGGAGACGGAAGGAGCGATTGAGGACGGAGACGGAAGCTCATTGCTGACATCACAAGTACGTCTTTTTAACAACTGATTGGTTCCTGGTTCGTGTGTTTTAGTATTCATAAGCACCTGTCAATCATCTCTTGAAGCTTCAAATCCTTCATCAATATCAAACATTTATTATTGATCATGATGTTTATATCGGTTTGTACTAATGTAGCTTTAAGGTGATCTAATTCAGTGACATCATCTTACACCTGTCGTCTACCTGTCCACTACCAGCAATTCATTTAGCTATTTCTTTTATTTTTGAGATCAGGAGTTTGGAATCACATTTCTGATTTGTGGAAATAACAGAGCAGCGTTGTGATTGGTCAATTCTCTGGTGAGAATACCTGCTCTTGTGGATTATTGGGAAAGCACACCAACAGTTACCTGTCCGGGCATCACACAGGTACATTATTACATCATCATCGCTAAGGCAAAAGGGCGGCGGGGGGCGGGGCCTGAGATGAGTGGAGGTGATTTCACCACGAGGAACAGAAAAGCAAACAAACATCAAACTAGAAAAAGAAAATTGTGATATTTGAAGACAAAATTGTAACATTAAAATCGAATACTTTGAGAAAAAGGCATGATTCTGAAAAAAATCCTATATCATGTCCAACATTTATAAAATGAAGTTCTGCTACATGTTAAAAGTTTTTAATATCACAGCACATAACATAATTATTTTTGTAGTTACTCTTTTGTAAATGCTAGCGTTGCTTTAAAGGTTTTTGGCTAAATACAATAAAATCCCTCCATCTTTCTCACTTGAAACATAACTTGGGAAATACTTGGACTGCTTTCTGGCTGACGGATCATATCTTGCGTTTAAAGGCAGCTTTAATTTTTTATTATTTCATTCATCATTAGTCTTTGAGCATCTACCTCACTGAGAGAATGGCAGCCTCTGATGACTTAGCACCTAGCGGTTAGCATCATGACGGAACGCTTTCAGGTTGGCCTCAAGGCCATCTGACACCTGTACCATGAGCCAATCAGACACCTGTACAGGCAGCGTGGGAACAAAACGTGTCGGGGCAACAGCGCCCTCCTGTGGACAAACACTGACGCTGCTGATGACATCATCACTAGTCCAGTATGACACGACGCCACTGTCAGCAGTCAGGTGTGTGTGAGCATCTTTAGGAGGCGTGTCTGAGCAGCAGTGTGGGGGTGGGGCTCCACTGGCATGGCGCATGATGGTGAGGAGTAGGGGCGCAGTCACAGGGGCAGGGGGGAGTGGTCTTACCTATGACCCCCCCTGGGTCCAGAGGGTACTCCAGGATGGAGGCTGGTGCCAGGTACTGGTAGTCGTACGGTGCCGCGTAGAACCAACCCGACTCGGGCCCCGACATCAGTGCGGCCCGGTGGGGCGTCCCATTGGGCAGGAAGGTCTGGATCTGACCAATCAGAGGCACGAGGGGGGGCCCTGTGGGTGTCGGCGTACGCAGCGCGATGGGCGGAGCCATGACGGGGCTGGGGCCTGTGAGGAAACAAGACGTCTGCCTATCAGAGAAAAGACTGAGGAGGACGTGGGATGATTGGTCGGGCTGGTCTGCGACTGAACGGAGCTGGTCTGTGATTGGTCGGTCTCACCTGATTTGGCGCCGGCGTCTCTGTACGTCCCGTTCAGGATGGCGAGCTCCATCAGCTGCATCTTCTTCAGACTGTCCTCTCCCTCCACCTGAGATACACGCTGGGGTCTGTCATCCAGGTACTGCTACACTGGTGTGTATTGTACTTAGTGTACTGTATTGTAGTACATTTGTACACAGCTGAACTCATTATGATCAGAATAACGCTTTGGTTTTATGTAGCGCTTTTCAAGACTCGGACGAATTCTGTTGTGCATTATTCATGGTGAAGCTACTGTTGTAGCCACAGCTGCCCCGGGGCAGATACAGCTGCCCCGGGGCAGATAGGATGCCAATTTAGATTCACCCGCTCACTTCACACAGGCAATGTGGGTGAAGTGTCTCGCCCATCACAACAACAGTGAACACGTGCCGGGAATCGAACTGCCAACCTCTCCATAGGACGACCCGCACAACCACCTGCGCTACTGTCGTTGATGTACTGTTACTTTTTAATTGTTTATATTAAACTACAAAGAAAAATCTAGATTTAAACTGGTATTTATATATTTAAAAAGTTATTTGTACACTGCAGTACAAAATGAGGTCTGACGGTAAATTTAAAAACCTGCCGTTATCAGGTGAGGCCAATAGTAGTAATAGGAGTAGTACTAGTAGTCGTAGTAGTACTGATACATAATTTTTGATCAATTCAAATATTTAATTGTATTCAACTTTAACTGTTAATGCTTCAAATTAAACAGGCAAACTGTAATCAGGCACATACACGCATCCCTAAATACTTCATACAAATACCGGTACTTCAATTATAAAAAGTACCACCACATGAGACGCACTTCCTGTTTGAAAACACGCCACACGCACAGTAGGTGATCAGTCATTCACTTCCTGTTTTCTCAACAAGCAGCAGAGTTTCCGCCTCCTCATTGGATGAAATTTCGGAAGTGAGCATGAAGGAAGTGAAGATCAGCAGACGCGCATCACTTCCTGTCTGGCAGACAGGCAGGCAGCTGTTAGCTTAGTATTGCTGCGGTGAGCTCCAGTCACTGAGCAGGTAGCCCTCAGCGCATCAGTGTAGCTCCGCCTCTAGCGTACGCAGGTGTGTAGCTGAGCTCGGCTGACTCACGGCAGGTACCAGCAGCCTGTTCAGCTCCTCCACCGCTCGCTGCAGTTTGATCTCGGCTCGGTTCTGAGAGTCCTCCACCGTGAGGAGGACGTGGAGGTCTTCGTTCAGGTGCTCCCAGTTGGGCCTCCCTCGATTCTGCTCCTCCTGGGCAGTAGGAACTAGTGAGGTACAGGTAGGAGGGCCGTGGTTCTGTGATGCTGTGTGTGTGTGTGTGTGTGCGCGTGTTACCTTCTTCCTGTCTCTCATGGAGCCCCGCCCTCTCACCATGATCTTACATCCTGTCTCCGCCTCCAGCTGTTTTGCCGTCAGGCCGCGAGGACCCAGAATCCTCCCCACAAAGTTAAACTGGCAAAGAGAGAGAGGTCCGGTTACCATAGCAACCAGCCAGACCGGTAGCCTAGCTGGATCAGGTCTAACACTGACGTCGGGGTGCTCCTTGGTCGGGACGAACAGTTTGTCCTGCAGCTGGACGTCGGGTCCCAGTGCGGCTGGCAGCTCGCTGACCCGCCCGGACCCGTTCCGGGTGTCGGTGTACATGTCCCGCCGGACCCGGAAGATCTCTGGAGCAACGCACGTTCATGCACAATAACACGTTACACGTTAGCGCTGCGGTGTCACCTCCACCTGGACACTAGGGGGTGCTGCTAGTGCTGGATGGATGAGCTGCACCAGAACTGTGTTGTTGCCAAGAAAATAAATTAACATGTCATCTGGTACACACTGGAGTACGTCTAGTACACACACAGCACTGGAGTACACACTGGAGTACACACTGGAGTACGTCTAGTACACACACTGTCATACATCTAGTACACACACACTGGAGTATACACTGGAGTACACACTGGAGTACATCTAGTACACACACACTGGGGTATACACTGGAGTACATCTAGTACACACACACTGGAGTACGACTAGTACACACTGGAGAACCGGTGTATCTTGTGTTAAACCGAGGCCCAGATACTTTGATCTGGCTTTGATGTCCCCCTCACGTCTGATTTACTGCCTGTCTGGGACGCCAGCCAAATGGAATCAGGGGTCCCAATAAATCGATTGTTCTTACACACACACACACACACACACACACACACACACACAGGGTTCACTTTGGCCTCTGAATGAATGGCTTGAACCAATGAGATGATGAATAGCTGCACTTAGTGAAATGAGAGAGACGTGGACGGAAATAAAAGAAGACCCAACGCCGCCCGGTGTGTTCAGGTGCTGCTGGGAAACCTCAGCGACCACGACAGTCACACAATGACCTCACCTGAACTGACCCGGGGTCGATGATGTCACCGACATCAAACTTGGGAAAGGTGGACTGTCTCTGTTAAGGTGGACTGCCTCTGTTAAGGTGGACTGTCCGCCTGTTAAGGTGGACTGTCCGCCTGTTAAGGTGGATTGTCCGCCTGTTAAGGTGGATTGTCTCTGTTAAGGTGGGCTGCCTCTATTAAGGTGGATTGTCTCTCCTAATATTTGATCATTCATCTTTCTACTCGGTTAAACATTGAGATTGAAAGTAATACAAGTATCATAGTAATACCTCATTGTTCTAACAGTACTGCAGTGAGTGAAGTCGTTCTGCTAAATATGTACTTCTACTCAAGTGAAGTATTTGAATACAAACTGACGGGTTCAGGGTCTCACCGTCTTCCAGCAGTCGGTCCAGGTGGAGGAAGACTCCGCCGAAGGTGGGCAGACTCTTCATCACCTTCCTGTCGTTCATGAGCTGCATCAGATAGTCTGGACCAGGTTTCCTTTCCTTCCCCTCCATGTCCCCCACCATGGTCCAGCACCGTCACAGTCTATGATCCGGATCACGAAGGACCTCCTCTGAGTCTAGATCCAGGACATGAATCCAGACCTGGTCTCAGAGCAGGTCCCAGAACTGCTTCTGTCTCCCTTGCTGCAATCCCACAACTTAAAAACTGTCCTCTGATCAGGAGGGGGAGCCGGTCCAGGTCAGGGGGGGAGCCGGTCCAGATCAGGGGGGGAGACGGTCCAGGTCGGGGGGGAGACAGTCCAGGTCAGGGGGGAGCCGGTCCAGATCAGAGCGGAGCCGGTCCTGGTCTGGCCCCCCCAGCAGCTCCTCCACACACAGACTGACGGAGAGGACTCGAACTCCGTCAAGCTCAACAGGAAGCACACGGCTTCCTGCATCGACTTTCACAATAAAAGCATGAAGAGGGACTCTGGCCACACCCTGAAGGTTCCGGTCTGACCAATCGACTATCCCATCGTACTGACGGATGATGATGTCACGGTGACTTTAACCTCAGGTAAATCAATGCAGTGATTTGTGATAGAATTGGTTCTAGGGCCTGTAAATTGTGATTGAATATCTCTTCTCTGATCGGTTATTGCCTATTCTTTCTGATCAGAGAGTTTGTGTTGTGGCCCCGCCTCCGCCCGTAGACTGTTGGGATGGGTTCAGACGAAGCGGTTAAGAAAATAAATGAATGATCTGTAGAATGAAGTAATTATTATTTCACTGACCTTAATAACTACAAGGTCAGGGGTAAATTCAGCCTTTCTGTGTTCTATTCTAGTCGTCAGTTTCTTTTTTACAATAGACTCAGTTGTTTAATTCTCATGGGCTGCCTCTGATTTTAATGGTTTTATTTTGAAATGATCATCGCCTGACTTCCTGTCTCAATTCTTGTGATTAGACAGAAACACACACACATAGTTCTACTTGCATTTTCTTTCTGATTGGTTGATTCGACCTTATTGGAACTGACTCATTGTCCAATCAGGGAGCAGCAGCTCGATTGATTGATTTCTGATTGGACGCCTTTAGATTCTGATCGCTCTTGTTGGTGAGCGTTGTGTTTTCACTGTTGCGTTTTGACGCCCGGTGTGACGTCACCGTCGGCGGTTTAGAACCGGGTCGAGCTCTGGGCCTCGGAAAGAGAGCGAGTCAGTGTCTGTCAGTGTCGCTCTGCCGCTGGCTGCAGCCAAATGTGTCAATAAAGCTGCGTTTGAATGTCCCTTTGAATACTTTCATGGATTGAATGGTTTTAATGGTCGTAACTTCTCTTTCATATGGTAATGAGTCCCCTCCTCCTCCTCCTCCTCCAGGGAGCCACAACGAAAGAAAGGAGGCTGAGGAGAGGAAGAATAAACTACTTCCTCTTCTACTTCCTCTTCTACTTCCTCACATTACTTCTTTCTTTTTTGTTCTTGTCTTCCTCACTTTCCTCCTCTTCTTCAGCCCCCTCTTCCTCCTCCTTGCTCAGGTGAAGATGTTTTTACTCCTCTTCTTCAGATAAGGTAAAGGGGGTGTGTTCAAACCTTTGGCTTTAGGGGGACAGGGCTGGACATTGTGAGGACATTTATGGACAGCTACCGTTGAACCTAAGCTAACAATGCTACGCAGGAAGGATGCAATGTGGGCGGGGTTAGAAATACGGCCCACTTGTCCTCCCTCTGCTCATATAAGGGGGTGGTTCTGTTTGGACCCGATCAGTCGGGTCTCTTACCTGCTGACAGGTAAAACGTGAAGCTGATACTACCTGTATACTCATTCTAAACACGGACTCTGTGTACTGTACTGCAGTATTTGTGCTTTAGCCCGGCTCAGAGTTGGCTCTCCTTGTGTGTGATGGATTGAGGAGGTCCTGGGAAAGGTCCTTCCTGGTCCTGGTCCTGGTCCAGGTCTGGATTGAGCCAGACAAATGAACCACAAATCAACAAGAAACAGGCTTTTATTCTGAAGGAGATTTAATTAAAGGAGTAGTTCATGTCCTGTCCTGTGAAGAAGCCCCTCCTCCTCCTCCTCTTCCTCTCTGCTCCTTTTGCTCCTCTGTTCTCAGATCGGTCAGATCTGAGGCCTGACCCAAATGTTCACACCCCCTTCTCCTCCGGTTTAGACTTTATACTTTATACCAACGTTAAACGTTGAGTTCTGTGGGTCAATGTCTGACCCCCCCCCCCCGCCGTCTTTGTCTCTGTTCTTGGCAGTCTCTCCGAGTCTTCTGACCGTCTTTCAGAAGTGAAGAATAGCAGATTGTCTTCATCACGGAGAACGCCTTGTTTCAGGAAGTCCCGGCGGCGAGGGGGGGGGGGGGGGGGTGAAGCAGAATGTCAAGACGGATGTCTTTGTGTCGGTGTTTTCAGTCCGGCGGCAGCTGATTCATATTCAAATGGTGCCTCTGAATGGACGTTCTCACTCGCACGCACACACGCACACACACGCACACACACGCACACACACACGCACACACACACACAATGATGTCATTGTGTGATGTCATCCTGGAGGAGGTTGGAGCTGTGAGACGCAGCGGTAGACCAACATTCAGACTGATCCAGAATGACTTTTATTTGACGTTGATGATGTCATACAACGTTCAGCTATATGTAAATGAGCCAAACATGATGATGTCACAAGACGTTTGTAACAAACGGAATCCGACTGTCGGCACTAAAACGACGAGTGAACCGTCGTTTGGTATTGATCTGTCTCTTTGCTTTGCTGCAGTCTACTGGGTTGCTACGGCAACACAATGAGACGCCGATTGGTCCAGCAGCTCTGGACCGCTGTGTTCTCATTGGTCGTTTTGTCCGACCGGGTGTTGACATCCGGTTCTTCAGAGGAACCGGGCGTCTTGGTTGACCTTCCTGGAGCGGAACCGAATCTCTGAGAGTTTGGAGTTGATGCCGGAGCCGATGACGCCTTTCTTGGCGAGAGGAAACCGAGCCAAGATGGCATCTGAGGAGAGAGGAAGACGAAGTGATGAAGAGTCCTCCAGACACGTGATGGTCGGGCTGAAGCGTCTGGACCTACTGAAGATGGCGCTGATCTTGTGCGGGTCCAGAGCGCTGCGCTGTGGTTGGAAGGCGGGCCTGCGGCTCCGCCCACCTCGCAGGTTACTGTTCATCAGGGTGTTCATATCAAACACACCCATGAGGAGTGTTCGTGCCATCGCCGTCGGAGACGGCGCCTGATTGGCTGCCTGCCAGGAGCGGACTTCACAGAGAACACCAGAACCCGGGTACACCTCCACCTGGCTCGGCTGGACCGGGGAACCCAAGCAGAGCGGATGTGAACGGTCTCAACCGGACCAAAGGGAGCAGGTTTATGTGTAAACGCATCAGATTAAACCAGATTCAGTTTAAACACATTCAGATTAAACCAGATTCAGTTTAAACGCATCAGATTAAACCAGATTCAGTTTAAACGCATCAGATTAAACCAGATTCAGTTTAAACGCATCAGATTAAACCAGATTCAGTTTAAACGCATCAGATTAAACCAGATTCAGTTTAAACGCATCAGATTAAACCAGATTCAGTTTAAACGCATCAGATTAAACCAGATTCAGTTTAAACGCATCAGATTAAACCAGATTCAGTTTAAACGCATCAGATTAAACCAGATTCAGTTTAAACGCATCAGATTAAACCAGATTCAGTTTAAACTCCACCACATTAAACCAGATTCAGTTTAAACACACCAGATTAAACCAGATTCAGTTTAAACGCATCAGATAAAACCAGATTCCGTTTAAACTCCATCACATTAAACCAGATTCAGTTTAAACACATCAGATAAAACCAGATTCAGTTTAAACCGCATCACGTTAAACCAGATTCAGTTTAAACCGCATCACGTTAAACCAGATTCAGTTTAAACCGCATCACATTAAACCAGATTCAGTTTAAACACATCAGATTAAACCAGATTCAGTTTAAACTCCATCACATTAAACCAGATTCAGTTTAAACACACCAGATTAAACCAGATTCAGTTTAAACGCATCAGATAAAACCAGATTCCGTTTAAACTCCATCACATTAAACCAGATTCAGTTTAAACACATCAGATAAAACCAGATTCAGTTTAAACCGCATCACGTTAAACCAGATTCAGTTTAAACCGCATCACGTTAAACCAGATTCAGT
>NC_090903.1:15715162-15730162 GCF_040956055.1 Brachionichthys hirsutus | reverse complement strand
ACACACAGACACACACACACACACACACACACACACACACACACAGACACACACACACACACAGACACACACACAGACACAGACACACACACTCACAAACACACACATTCACACACAGACACACAGACACACACACACACACACACTCACAGACACACACACACACACTCACAGACACACACACACAGACACACACACACACACAGACACACACACACACTCACAGACACACACACACAGACACACACACTCACAAACACACACACTCACACACAGACACACACACACACACACACACAGACACAGACACAGATACTCACACACTCACAGACACACACACACACACTCACAGACACACACACACACACACACACACGGACACACAGACACACACTCACAGACACAGACACACACACACAGACACACACACACACACACACACAGACACACTCAGACACAGACAGACACACACACACACACTCACACACAGACACACACACACACAGACACACACACACACAGACACACACACACACACTCACAGACACACACACACAGACACACACACACACACAGACACACACACACACTCACAGACACACAGACACACACACTCACAAACACACACACTCACACACAGACACACACACACACACACACACAGACACAGACACAGATACTCACACACTCACAGACACACACACACACACTCACAGACACACACACACACACACACACACGGACACACAGACACACACTCACAGACACAGACACACACACACAGACACACACACACACTCACAAACACACACACTCACACACAGACACACACACACACACACACACAGACACAGACACAGATACTCACACACTCACAGACACACACACACACACTCACAGACACACACACACACACACACACGGACACACAGACACACACTCACAGACACAGACACACACACACAGACACACACACACACACTCACCCACACACAGACAGACACACACACTTGTTCACACGAAGCCCCCCCCCCTTAGGGGCGTGGTCCTGGTCTTCCAGTGCTCAGAGCATCATGTGATCTGTCTGGACTGTTTCCGTGGTTACTGTCAAACTCGACTCGATGAGCGGCAGTTTGTTTACCATCCTGAGACTGGCTACTCGCTGCCATGTGCAGGTGAGGGCATGATGTCAGAGTGATGTCACACGCAGCGTCCGGCGTGGACCAGTCAGGTGATCAATAACTGTGATCGTGTTTTCAGCCAACTGCGAGGATTCTCTGATTAAGGAGCTGCATCACTTCAGGATCCTGGGAGAAGACCAGGTACGTTCTACCTCTAAACACAGACTCACCTGTAACTCGCCTGATTGGGGCTCTGTCTGTCAGTATGGGCGGTACCAACGGTACGGGGCGGAGCAGTGTCTGCTGATGGCTGGAGGACTCATGTGTCCGTCACCTGGCTGTGGGGCGGGGCTTATTCCACCTGACGACGTCAGAAGGGTGGAGTGTGACAGGCAGCTGGGGTGTGGCTTCGTCTTCTGTAAAAACTGCAGGGAGGAGTACCATGAGGGGGCGTGTCCCAGTGCCATAACCCCGCCCTCCGGTGAAACTTCACAGGTCAGGACCGATCAAAATAGATCAGTTAAACAATAAATAGATCAGGAGTATCCTCCTCTTCCTCAGGAGTTCCTGGTGGACGAGGAGGCGTCTCTCAGAGGAAGGTGGAACCGAGCGTCCATGCTCCTCCTGCAGGAGACGACCAAACCGTGTCCTCGGTGCTCGGTTCCCGTGGAGAGAAACGGTGAGAGCGGCCAGATTACACAATAAATCAATAAATCAATAAAATGATCGATGCTGATGAACCCCAGCATCGATCATCTGATCACTTCAGCCATTGTAAAGGATTTTAAGCTTTGGTTGCTGACTCGGCAAACACCTAAAGAAGAACTCACAGGTTGTTTAATGCGTTTGTCTCCCCCTGCAGGCGGCTGCATGCACATGCAGTGTCCTCTGTGCGGCGCAGAATGGTGCTGGCTCTGTCGGGTCGGCTGGAATGGAGAGTGTATGGGAAGCCACTGGTTCGGGTAGCAAACGCAGAGGATTGTGGGAGATGTGGTTTTAAACCCCAGAACCTGAATAGAACTTAAATAGAAGTTAAACCAAAGGATACATCTGTTGTCATCTGTACATCTGCTCTACCATATAAAATATTGATTTATAAAACAGTGGTTATCAGTCTGTTTGATTGCCTATCAAACACAACTTTATTGATCCTGAAGGATCAATAAAGTTGTGTATTATTGTTGCTTAAAGTTGTGTATGTATTATTGCTCAAACCCAGAAGATAAATAGTGATGTGGGGTGAGGATGATGATGGTGAGGCTCTGACTTCATCGATCAGATCTACAAAGCCTACAGATTATTTTATTGATTGGCAGCAGTTAGCAGGTTTTATTATAAATCTATATCAGCATTCTTTACAAAAACAAACTGCAGCAGATAAAAAAGAACATTTAATTAAAAACGTTATTCTGGTCTCGTCATATAAATGAACTCCATGCTATGCTACGCTTGGTGTGCTAGCTGTAGCTTACTCTAGTTGATACTTATTGACACAAATCGATTAACCCCCCCCCCCCCCCCCACACGCGCACACACCAGCCTGCCGTCCAGCTGTTGACGATTTCCGGTTCCGGTCCTGACTTTTCCAAGCAGAAGGAGGAAAGATGGCGGCGACCGAGTCCGACAGAGATCTACCGTCCGCGTTATGCTCGGAATTCCTGAATTTCTCCGCCAGAGACACCGCGACGGTAAGAAACCGTCACCCCGGACGAGGCCCGCCGGTCCGGTCCCCGCGTCACGCCCGTGTTTACCGGCTAACCCGCCTCCGGTTCCGCTTGTTTTTCCGCAACTCGGCTACGGGGAGCTCATGCTAATGCTAATGCTAGCAAGCGGTGGTCTGTGGAACATCTGGATGTCAGGAGCAGCTGTTCACCCAGGAAGCTAAACGTTAGCATTAGCAGTAGCATCGGGTCAGACAACAGTAACACGATCGTCCTTCCGGTCACGTAAATGATGCGAGACTACAAATGTAATGCGCAGGTGTCACACCTGTTGTAGCTGAGCTGTGATTGGTTAACACGTCTGACTCACTTTACCTGAGCAGGTTTAGACGGCATCTGAGCGTACCTGTAATCTGGATTAGATTGCATTAGATGTGTAATTATTCATGTAAACCGAACAGAACCGAATCCGAATTGAGCAGGATGCTGGTGGCGGCGCAGAGATCAGCCGGACCGGGTTTAGGGGCGTGAGGGAGACACGGGTTCCTAACCCCCCCCCCTAACCCCTCCCTCTCCTCCTCAGCGGTGGCTGGAGGCGGCTGACCTGAAGAAGGAGGTATATCTTCACCTGGCCGTCTATGTACCCAGAATCCTCTGCCTGGGTCCGACCACGGGAGGGGGCGGAGCAGGTAGCAGCAGGGAGGAGCAGAGGGAGGAGCTGGCCTGCCAGCTGCTCCTGATGGCTCCTCTGGAGTGGTTCCTCCTGGGGGAGGAGCCATCTTCTGGCCTGGCCTTCTTGCAGGAGAAGAACCAGCCGTCGCCGCTGTGCGGACACGTGTTCAAGGTGGGAGAGCCCACCTACTCCTGCAGGTGAGATGCGCGCGCACGCACGCACACACACACACACACGCTGGTTCAGGTGTTAACACGGAGGTGTGTGTGTTTCAGGGAGTGTGCGGCTGACCCCACTTGTGTTCTGTGTATGCAGTGTTTCCTGGGCAGCGTTCACAGAGAGCATCGATACAGAGTGGGTACACACACACGCACGCGCACGCACACACACGCACACACACGCACACACACGCACACACCTGCTGCTATGTTGTCCCAGGTTTAATGTTTTATTGCACACCTGGATCTGGTTTTCATTATAATCAGGAACCAATAAAATGTCCTCGACCAGAGGAGGAGGGGTTCTGCACTGACAGAAAACGTGTGCGTGTCTGTGTGTGTGTGCGTGTGTGTGCGTGTGTCTGTGTGTGTGTCTGTGCGTGCGTGTGTCTGTCTGTCTGTGTGTGTCTGTGTGTGTGTGCGTGCGTGGGTGTGTGTGTGTGTGTGTCTGTTTGCGTGTGTCTGTCTGTCTGTCTGTGTGTGTGTGTGTGTGTGTGTGTGTGTGTGCGTGTGCGTGCTAGATGACCACATCGGGAGGTGGGGGGTTCTGTGACTGTGGCGATGCTGAAGCCTGGAAGAAGGGTCCTTACTGTCACAAACACACTCCGACAGCCGACACCAGAGACAGCGAGGAGGTGAGACGCGCACCTGTCTGTCAGCCGGGCGCCACCTGTGTGTGTCTGTCTGTCGGCGGGGTTACTCGGAAAGATTTAAACCCAGGTTTGAGACGCTGGGGGAGGGGTCGAGACCTTTATGGTTTTAGTTTTGACCCATCGGGATCCTGAGCCTGCTTAGACTAAGTTACAAAAAACGTAGTAGTATTACTAGTAGTACTCTTAGGAATGCTGTTGGTATTACTAGTAGTACTGTTAGTCGTGTTGTTGGTATTACTAGTAGTACTGTTAGTCGTGTTGTTGGTATTATTAGTAGTACTGTTAGGAGTGTTGTTGGTATTACTAGTAGTACTGTTAGTCGTGTTGTTGGTATTACTAGTAGTACTGTTAATAATGTTGTTGGTATTATTAGTGTATAGTGTATTATTATTAGGTATTATTATTATTAGCAGCCCGGTGTAAATCCAGACGCATTAACGGCTCTCCGGCTCCAGAACCAGCGTTTATTGTAATGGATGTTAGATCTGTAACATTAAAGCATTTTAATATATCAATCATTATTTTCCCAGAATGCCTCTCAATGGATCTAAAACGTTTAGTCTCCAGCTGATGTCATTACTATTTTAATGCTAAGCTAAAGGCTAATGAAGGAAACTGACATCGTCTCCTGATTTGTCCCTCCAGGATCCCGCCGCTCTGATTCCAGCTGACATGGTTGCCCGTGGTTACAGCCTCTTCTCCGTCATCCTGACGTACGCCGTGGAGCTGCTGACCTGGGACCAGGAGGACCAGCTCCCTGCAGGACTCGAGCCCCCGTACGGACACACCCACACTGACATCACGTCCTGCCAGCTGTCTGCTGTGCGTTCTAGCTGTGTGTGTGTGTGTGTGCGTGCGTGCGTGCGTGCAGGGCGCGAGCAGACACCTACTACTGCATGCTGTTCAACGACGAGGTCCACACCTATGAACAGGTGATCTACACCCTGCAGAAAGCCGTCAGCTGCAGCCAGAAGGAGGCGGTCAGCTTTGCCACCACCGTGGACAGAGACGTGGGTAACCCGATCCGTCTGTAAGCCGATCCGTCTGCAACCCGATCCCTCTGCAACCCGATCCGTCTGTAACCCGATCCGTCTGCAACCCGATCCGTCTGCAACCCGATCCGTCTGCAACCCGATCCGTCTGCAACCCGATCCGTCTGTAACCCGATCCGTCTGCAACCCGATCCCTCTGCAACCCGATCCGTCTGTAACCCGATCCCTCTGCAACCCGATCCGTCTGCAAGCCGATCCGTCTGTAACCCGATCCGTCTGCAACCCGATCCGTCTGCAACCCGATCCGTCTGCAACCCGATCCCTCTGCAACCCGATCCGTCTGCAAGCCGATCCGTCTGTAACCCGATCCCTCTGCAACCCGATCCGTCTGTAACCCGATCCCTCTGCAACCCGATCCGTCTGCAAGCCGATCCGTCTGTAACCCGATCCGTCTGCAACCCGATCCGTCTGCAACCCGATCCGTCTGCAACCCGATCCGTCTGCAACCCGATCCGTCTGTAACCCGATCCGTCTGCAACCCGATCCGTCTGCAAGCCGATCCGTCTGTAACCCGATCCGTCTGCAACCCTATCCGTCTGCAACCCGATCCGTCTGCAACCCGATCCGTCTGCAACCCGATCCGTCTGCAACCCGATCCGTCTGCAACCCGATCCGTCTGCAACCCGATCCGTCTGCAACCCGATCCGTCTGCAACCCGATCCGTCTGCAACCCGATCCGTCTGCAACCCGATCCGTCTGCAACCCGATCCGTCTGCAACCCGATCCGTCTGCAACCCGATCCGTCTGCAACCCGATCCGTCTGCAACCCGATCCGTCTGTAACCCGATCCGTCTGTAACCCGATCCGTCTGTAACCCGATCCGTCTGTAACCCGATCCGTCTGTAACCCGATCCGTCTGCAAGCCGATCCGTCTGTAACCCGATCCGTCTGCAAGCCGATCCGTCTGTAACCCGATCCGTCTGCAACCCGATCCGTCTGCAAGCCGATCCGTCTGTAACCCGATCCGTCTGTAACCCGATCCGTCTGCAACCCGATCCGTCTGCAAGCCGATCCGTCTGCAACCCGATCCGTCTGCAACCCGATCCGTCTGCAACCCGATCCGTCTGCAACCCGATCCGTCTGCAACCCGATCCGTCTGCAACCCGATCCGTCTGCAACCCGATCCGTCTGCAACCCGATCCGTCTGTAACCCGATCCCTCTGTAACCCGATCCGTCTGCAACCCGATCCGTCTGCAACCCGATCCGTCTGCAACCCGATCCCTCTGCAACCCGATCCGTCTGCAACCCGATCCGTCTGCAACCCGATCCGTCTGCAACCCGATCCGTCTGTAACCCGATCCGTCTGTAACCCGATCCCTCTGTAACCCGATCCGTCTGCAACCCGATCCGTCTGCAACCCGATCCGTCTGCAACCCGATCCGTCTGCAACCCGATCCGTCTGGAGGTCGAAGCTGCAGCAGGTCCGTGTTCTCAGACACGTGTGTGTGCGTGCGTGTGTGTCGTGCGTGTGTGTGTGTGTGGGCGTGCGTGTGTGTGTGTGTGTCGTGCAGGGCAGGAAGTCGGTTCGATACGGAGACTTCCAGTTCTGTGAACAGGCCAAGTCTGTCATAGTGGTGAGTGATGACTGACCGCTCACCTGGGCTTCCACCTGGTTGCTAACGGTAACCACCCCCTCCCCCCGCCCACCAGAGGAACACCAGCCGCCAGTCGAAGCCTCTCAGGGTGGAGGTGATGCACTCGTCCGTTGTCGCTCATCAGCGCTTCGCTCTGAAGGCCCTCAGCTGGTTGGGACAGGTCATCCAGTACTCAGGTATATCTGCCGGTCTCTACCCAGAATCCTCTCTGTCAGCGCCGCGGTGTGAGCAGCGGGTTCCTGCTGTGTTCCAGATGGTCTGAGGAGAACCTTGTGTCAGGTGGGACTGCAGAGAGGTCCCGAAGGAGAGAACTCTTCTCTGGTCGACCAGCTGATGCTCAACGACTCCAAGATGTGGAAAGGTAGCCACGCCCAGGACTCACCTGTCTGTCACAGCCACACGTACAGGTGTCTGTGACGTCACTGGACTCACCTGTCTGTCTGCAGGAGCGAGGAACATCTACCACCAGCTGCTGATGAACAGTCTCCTCATGGACCTCAAATATAAGAAGATATTTGCCATCCAGTTTGCCAAGGTATTATTGATCAAGGTATTACTGATCAAGGTATTACTGATCAAGGTATTATTGATCAAGGTATTACTGATCAAGGTATTACTGATCAAGGTATTACTGATCAAGGTATTACTGATCGAGGTATTACTGATCGAGGTATTGCTGATCGAGGTATTACTGATCGAGGTATTACTGATCAAGGTATTACTGATCAAGGTATTATTGATCAAGGTATTACTGATCAAGGTATTACTGATCAAGGTATTACTGATCAAGGTATTACTGATCGAGGTATTACTGATCGAGGTATTACTGATCGAGGTATTACTGATCAAGGTATTACTGATCAAGGTATTACTGATTGAGGTATTACTGATCGAGGTATTACTGATCGAGGTATTACTGATCGAGGTATTACTGATCGAGGTATTATTGATCTTATGTTGGGCTGACCCAATGAGGGCAGCAGGATGTGACATCGTTAGCTCACCTGCAGCAGCTGTTGGTTTTTGGTGGGGGCGGGGCTGTACCTGTACTAGCTGGTTAACATTACCTGGATTGGCTGCAGTGACCTCTGACCCCCCCCCCCCCCCCCCCCTCCAGAACTACAGACGCCTCCAGACAGATTTCATGGAGGACGACCACGAGCGGGTGGTGTCGGTGACATCACTGTCCGTCCAGCTGTTCACCGTCCCGACCATGGTGAGTGTTGCTCCTCCCCTTCCTCTGCACCGCCACACACCTGTCTCTCTCTCGCTCTCTGCCTGTCTCCCCTGCTGGTAGAGTTATGAACTGCGTCGGAGACGACCGTGACCGTGAGTTCTCACCGTCCCGCCGCGGGTGAGTTCAGTCCGATTGTGTCGGAGGTGAGAATAAAAATGTTCCTCACTGCAGCTGGTCACCGCCCCCCCCCCCCATCATCATCATCATCATCGTCCCTGGACGCCACATCTTCATCGTCCTCACACATCACACCTTCAAAGTATTTCCAGCTGGCTGGACGCGGTTTTGCGAGAACCCCCCCCGGTCCTGTGTGTGTTCCAGGCCCGGATGCTGATGGTGGAGGAGAGCCTGATGAAGACCATCATCGGGACGTTTGTGGATCACCTCCGCCACAGAGACCTGCACGGGCGCTTCCAGTTCGACCGCTACACCGCCCAGCAGGCCTTCAAGTTCGGGCGGGTCCAGAGCCTCATCGGGGACCTGAAGTCAGAACCAGTCTCATTTAACGCCCCGCTCTGTGTACTGGTATACGAGTACACAAATACAAGTGTGTGTGTGTGTGTGTGTGTGTGTGCGTGTGTGTGTGCGTGTGTGTGTGCGTGTGTGTGTGCGTGTGTGTGTGCGTGTGTGTGTGCGTGTGTGTGTGCGTGTGTGTGTGCGTGCAGGTACGTCCTGATCAGTCGACCCGCTCAGTGGAACGATCAGCTCAGATTAAAGTTTCTTGAAGGTCTGGACGCCTTCCTGGAGCTGCTGAAGTGTATGCAGGTAACACACACGCACACGCACACACACACACACGCAGCCCGTCTGTGTCTCCGGCTACACCTGTCTGTCTGTCTCAGGGCATGGACCCGGTGGTGAGACAGGTGGGACAGCACATCGAGATGGAGCCGGAGTGGGAGGCGGCGTTCACCCTGCAGATGAAGCTGACCCACATCATCTCCATGATCCAGGACTGGTGCTCTACCGACGTAAGTACTAGTACTCCTCATAGTACTGGTGTACTGGTACTGTATTAACGTCCAGGTGTGTGTGTTTCAGGAGCAGGTGCTGATCCAGGCCTACAGGAAGTGTCTGAGCGCGCTCAACAGCTGCCACCTGCCTGAGGGTGAGCAGCCAATCAGCTTGAGTGTCGCGGGTCACTCTGTGGAGACGTTCAGGTACCAGGTGTCTCAGGACAAGGTGTCCATACACCTGCCGCTGTACCGCCTGCTGGCAGGTAAGCCCAAGCGCATCATGCTGATGACCGATCGATGGATGGACGCTATTGATTCCAGGAATGACTCTGATCCCTGATATTTGTTCTATCAGGATTCCACATTCTCCTCAGCCGGACGGAAGTCGCCTCTCGCTGTCCTGAACAGCTTCCTCTGGTGGGTTACCTGTCCCTGTCCCTGTCTCTGTGTCTGTCCCTGTCTCTGTCCCTGAGTCTGTCCCTGTGTCTGTCCCTGAGTCTGTCCCTGTGTCTGTGTCTGTCCCTGTGTCTGTGCCTGTCTCTGTGTCTGTGCCTGTCTCTGTGTCTGTCCCTGTCTCTGTGTCTGTGTCTGTCCCTGTGTCTGTCCCTGAGTCTGTCCCTGTGTCTGTGTCTGTCCCTGTCTCTGTGTCTGTCCCTGTGTCTGTCCCTGTCCCTGTGTCTGTGTCTGTGTCTGTCTCTGTCTCTCTCTGTTGGACACATAACCTCGTTTCCATGGTTCATTGTCCAACTTCCTGCCTCTTCCTCTTCTTCTTCCTCTTCCTCTTCTTCTTCCTCTTCCTCTTCTTCCTCTTCTGTGTTTATTAGTGACGCTTTCTGCGGTAACGTTCTGTCATTGGTCAGAAAGTCTGAACCAGCCAAAAAGTTGAATCAGAACCCGGTTCCTGATCTGGACCCTGGTCCAGGTGTTCCATCCTGTTATTGACTGATCATTTTGATTCTGTTCATGTGGTGCAAATCAATAAACTAGTGTGTCCTCAGGGTGAACTGAGCCCCCCCCTCCTGATTGAGCTCCCTCTGCGCTGCCTGGTGCTCTGTGCCCAGGTGCATGCTGGGTTGTGGAGGAGGAATGGCTTCTCCCTGATCAACCAGGTGAGTCCTTATCAATAATGGAACCGAGTTGCCTGCAGTGTGTCGAACACGCACGCACGCACGCACGCACGCACGCACACACACACACACACACACACGGGGGGGGGTTCATCAATCGTCTGTCTTTCCGTTCCAGATCTATTATTATCACAACGTGAAGTGCAGAGTGGAGATGTTTGACAAAGACATCATCATGCTGCAGGTCAGACTCGCGTCAGAGAGCATGGCTGGGCTGGGGGGTGGAGCCTCTCCCAGGTGAGGTTGGGTGGGAGGCGGGGTTTGTTCCAGCTCTCAGAGGGAACCCAGTTCTGTCCAGAATGAACCCGTGATGAATGTTTTTACGTTTGTCGGTTCTCACTTAATGACGCACTCGATGAACGATGACTCAGCAGTTTAGAACCGTTTAGAACTCGTCCAGCTGTGAGGACCGTATCTCCGTCGTTAGGTGAGGACCATTAGAGACCAGGTGGACTCGGTCTCTGACGGTTCTGGGTCTCCATGTAGGTCGGGGCCTCCATGATGGATCCAAACCACTTCTTGATGATCGTCCTGAGTCGGTTTGAACTCGTTCACATTTTCAGCTCCACAGACTGTAGGAAGAGATACAGAGAGGCTAACAAGGTCAGTACAGACTCTACCGACGGTCTACTGACTCTAATGTTGGTCTACCGACGGTCTACTGACTCTAATGTTGGTCCACAGATGGTCTACTGACTCTAACGTTGGTCTACCGACGGTCTGCTGACTCTAATGTTGGTCTACCGACGGTCTACCGACTCTAACGTTGGTCTACCGACGGTCTACTGACTCTAACGTTGGTCTACAGACGGTCTACTGACTCTAACGTTGGTCTACAGACGGTCTACTGACTCTAACGTTGGTCTACCGACGGTCTACTGACTCTAACGTTGGTCTGCTGACTCTAATGTTGGTCTACCGACGGTCTACCGACTCTAACGTTGGTCTACAGACGGTCTACTGACTCTAACGTTGGTCTACAGACGGTCTACTGACTCTAACGTTGGTCTACCGACGGTCTACTGACTCTAACGTTGGTCTACCGACGGTCTACTGACTCTAACGTTGGTCTGCTGACTCTAATGTTGGTCTACCGACTCTAACGTTGGTCTACCGACGGTCTACTGACTCTAACGTTGGTCTGCTGACTCTAATGTTGGTCTACCGACTCTAACGTTGGTCTACAGACGGTCTACTGACTCTAACGTTGGTCTGCTGACTCTAATGTTGGTCTACCGACGGTCTACCGACTCTAACGTTGGTCTACCGACGGTCTACCGACGGCCTACTGTCTCTACTGTACGTTCCAGGATGTGGTGCAGCAGAACAACACTCTGATCGAGGAGATGCTTCACCTCTTCATCATGGTTGTCGGTGAGTGTCTGTCGGACGTTTTACCCCAGACTGGTCCAAGATGGCGCCGGGGTGCGGCTGGCCGTCGGTTCCTCTCGCTATGCATTCTATTGTTGCTGTTTATAAGTCTTGGTACCCTAAAGATCAAGTCCGAGGACCTGCACAGGTGGCTTCCTGTCCCGGCCCCACGCTGGAACTCCCTGAGCTCCTGAGGTGTTCGTAGGCGTCGCCTGCGTGCCGAGCTGCTTGATCTTACGCACCTGTGGACATGGAAGCGATTGTCCTACGTCGTGCTTTATCTGTGACAACACAATGCTAACATTTAGCAGCATTCAGCTAACAGCTGTGTGTGTCTGTGTGTGCAGGTGAGCGATATGTGTCAGGTGTTGGCCAGGTGGAGCAACTTGAGGAGGTCCGAAGAGAAATCATCCACCAGCTGTCAGTCAGACCGATGGCTCACAGCGAGCTGGTGAAGGCCCTGCCAGAGAACGTGAGACAATCACCTGTCTGTTCACCTGTCTGTCTGTTCACCTGTCTGTTCACCTGTCCGTCTGTTCACCTGTCTGTCTGTTCACCTGTCTGTCTGTTCACCTGTCCGTCTGTTCACCTGTCTGTCTGTTCACCTGTCTGTCTGTTCACCTGTCTGTCTGTTCACCTGTCTGTCTGTTCACCTGTCTGTCTGTTCACCTGTCCATCTGTTCACCTGTCTGTCAGGTCATGCTCACCTCACCTGTCTTTATTCCTCAGGGGAACAAAGAGACTGGTCTGGAAAGAGTCATCGATAGTGTTGCTTCGTTCAAGTCAGTCTGATCCCTCCAACACGTCCACCTCAAACACACCTGTCCACCTCAAACACACCCGTCCACCTCAAACACACCTGTCCACCTCAAACACACCTGTGTTTGTGCTGTGTTTCAGGAAGCCAGGTGTCACGGGTCGAGGTCTGTATGAACTTCGTCCTGAGTGGATGAAACATTTCAACCTCTACTTCCATCACTACAGCAGAGCTGACCAGTCTAAGGTACACGCCCACTGATCAGGTCATTGATCCAGCAACCAATCAGGTCGATGACCTGTTGGGGGTTGTTTGGTGTGTTTCAGGCTGAGGAGGCTCAGAGGAAGCTAAGGAGGCAGAGCGGCGAGGACACAGGTAAACACACCTGAGTGCATCTGATCAGTAAACCGCCCATGCTAATAACGTCAGCTAGCTAGCATGTTGTATTGATGTCAATGAGGCCGTCGCCCCTGAACACGTGTGTGTGTGTGTGTGTGTGCGCGTGTGTGCGTGTGTGTGTGTGCGTGTCTGAGCAGCCCTGCCGCCCCCTCCCCCTCCCCCGCTGTGCCCGTTGTTTGCCAGCCTGGTGAACCTGCTGCAGTGTGACGTCCTGCTGGCTGTAGAGGGCGCCGTGCTGCACTGGGCCGTGGAGCCCAGCGGCGGGGGCTGGACCGAGTCCATGCTGCAGAGGGTACGACTCGGGATCGAGTCTTTCACGTTGGCCGGATCTCAACGTGGCTCTTTGTCTAACTTTAGACATTACATTTATTTATTTTTACATATTTGAGTTCTCATTTGAAGTTCCAACACTGTAAAAATAAAAGAATATAAATACATGTCCCGTGTGCAGGTGCTCCACCTGGTGGCCATGGCTCTCCTGGAGGAGCAGCAGCAGCTGGAGCACAGCGGTGGAGACGATGACATCACCTTCAACTACACACGCAAGATCACACGTCAGTGCACGTTGACGCGCACCTGGTGGTGGTTTGTAGTGCATTGAACTCACCTGGTGGGTCTGTGTGGGTGGGGCCAGGCCCAGGTGAAGCTCCCAGCACCTCAGGAAGTGTCCTGGCCCTGTTGGAGAGCCTGCAGAATGCTCCTCACCTGGAGGTCCACAAAGACATGATCACCTGGATCCTCAAGGTAAACGCCGTTTGGTCACTGTGACATCACTCCGGCTCAATGGACCAATCACATCACCCCGCTGCGGGACCAATGGCTGATCCTTCTGCGCTCAGGATTAAAAACTCTTCATTCGTTATTATAGGAGTTCCTCAGGGCTCCGTCCTGCGGTTAGTTGGTTGGTTGGTTGGTTGGTTGGTTGGTTTGGGTGAGTTCGTGGCTCAGCCTAGACCAGGTCTGAGCTTTGTGATGTGGATCCAGATGATCTGGATGTTTCTGTTGTTTTGGGTTCAGATGGTGTCCAACATCAAAACAGCGAGAGAAAGAACGTCCTCGACGTCCAGCGTCCCGCCAGCCGGGGACGGGGACGGGGACCGGAGGAGGTAGGACAGCCAGAACGCAGGAATCAGGAACGGGTGAGCGTGCGCTTATTGATCAGCCCCGGCCTCTGACCTGCTCCAGACGGTGAGGGACAAAGACAAGGCGGAGAGGAAGAGGAAGGCCGAGATGGCCCGGCTGAGGAGGGAGAAGATCATGGCTCAGATGTCTGAGATGCAAAAACACTTCATCGACGAGAACAAAGAACTGTTCCAGCAGAGCCTGGAGGAGCTGGAGGCGTCCACGTCTGCTGCCGCGGAGCGCAGGTGTGTGTGTGTGCGTGTGTGTGCGTGTGTGTGCGTGTGTGTGTGTGCGTGTGTGTGCGTGTGTGTGCGTGTGTGTGCGTGTGAGCGTGTGCGTGTGTGTGTGTGTGTGTGTGCGTGCGTGTGTGTGCGTGTGTGTGTGCGTGTGTGTGTGTGTGTGTGCGTGTGTGTGTGTGTGTGTGTGAGCGAGTGTGTGTGTGTGTATGAGCGCCTGTGTGCGTGTGTGTGTGTGTGGGTGAGCGCGTGTGTGTGTGTGTGTGTGTGTGCGTTGTGTGTGTGTGTGCGTGTGTGTGTGTGCGTGAGCCGTGTGTGTGTGTGTGTGTGTGTGTGAGCGCCTGTGTGTGCGTGTGTGTGTGTGTGTGTGTGTGTGAGCGCCTGTGTGTGTGTGCGTGTGTGTGTGTGAGCGCCTGTGTGTGCGTGTGTGTGTGTGTGTGTGTGAGCGAGTGTGTGTGTGTGTGTGTGAGCGCCTGTGTGTGTGTGTGTGTGTGAGCGCCTGTGTGTGTGTGTGTGTCTGTGTGTGTGTGTGTGTGAGCGTGTGTGTGTGTGAGCGTGTGTGAGCGTGTGTGTGTGTGTGCGTGCGTGCGTGAGCGTGTGTGTGTGTGTGACTTCCTTCGAGACTAATGACAGTCTACCTTTTCCCCTCCCAGTCCTCCCACCTTCGAGCCCACCTGTGTTTCTCAGGTGTGTGTCGGTCCCAGAAGGGTGGGCGGAGCTGAACACCGTCAGCTGGTGATCTGCATCCTGTGCCAGGAGGAGCAGGAGGTCAGGGGTCACGGCAGAGCCATGGTCTTGGCAGCATTCGTCCAGAGGTCAAC
>NC_090903.1:15696317-15715062 GCF_040956055.1 Brachionichthys hirsutus | reverse complement strand
GTCACAGGGCACCATCCAGACTATAGGTACCCCCCCCCCGAGGTCACAGGGCACCATCCAGACTATAGGTACCCCCCCCCAGGTCACAGGGCACCATCCAGACTATAGGTCCCCCCCGAGGTCACCGGGCACCACCCAGACTATAGGTACACCCCCCCCCCCAGGTCACAGGGCACCATCCAGACTATAGGTACCCCCCCCCAGGTCACAGGGCACCACCCAGACTATAGGTACCCCCCCCCCCCCCCCGAGGTCACCGGGCACCACCCAGACTATAGGTACCCCCCCCCCCCCCCCCGAGGTCACAGGGCACCACCCAGACTATAGGTACCCCCCCCCCCCCCCCCCGAGGTCACAGGGCACCATCCAGACTATAGGTACGCACCCCCCCCCCCCCCCGAGGTCACAGGGCACCACCCAGACTATAGGTACCCCCCCCGAGGTCACAGGGCACCATCCAGACTATAGGTACCCCCCCCCCCCCCCGACCAGTACGCCCTCTCGGGTCAGAGGTCGTGTTAATGCTGTCTCTCTTTGCAGAGCGTTTTCTGATGGATGAGAACAAGCCGCTGTTTGGAAGTTTACCTTGCCGACAGGTAATGCAACTAATTAAGGGAGACCAGCCCTCTCATTGGACAGGAGGGGCAGAGCGATGGGGTTCTGATGTGCGTGTGCGTGTGCGTGTGCGTGTGTGTGTGTGTGTGTTCCAGGACGACTGTCTGAGTTCTCTCACCAGGTTCAGTTCAGCGTGTTGGACTTCAGCTCCAGTAGCAACAACACACACACACTTCATCCGATTGTTCACAGGTACACACACACACACACACACACACACACACACACAGTGATGCTGCGATGTGCATGTTTGTATTGAGTGTGTGTGTGTGTGTGCGTGTGTGTGTGTCGTAGCGCTGCTTCCAGACTCCGACGCTGGAGACCCTCCGTGTATCCTGGACATGGACATGTTTCACCTGCTGGTGAGTCTCACACCCACTAGAACCATCAGAACCACCAGAACCATCAGAACCACTAGAAATATTAGAACCATCAGAACCATTAGAAATATTAGAACCACTAGAACCATCAGAACCATTAGAACCACTAGAACCATCAGAACCACCAGAACCATCAGAACCACTAGAAATATTAGAACCATCAGAACCATTAGAAATATTAGAACCACTAGAACCATCAGAACCATTAGAACCATCAGAACCACTAGAACCATCAGAACCACTAGAAATATCGGAACCACTAGAACCATCAGAACCATCAGAACCATTAGAAATATTAGAACCATCAGAACCACTAGAAATATTAGAACCATCAGAACCACTAGAAATATTAGAACCATCAGAACCACTAGAACCATCAGAACCATTAGATATTAGAACCATCAGAACCACTAGAAATATTAGAACCATCAGAACCACTAGAACCATCAGAACCACTAGAAATATTAGAACCATCAGAACCACTAGAACCATCAGAACCACTAGAAATATTAGAACCATCAGAACCACTAGAACCATCAGAACCACTAGAACCATCAGAACCACTAGAAATATTAGAACCACTAGAACCATCAGAACATTAGAACCATCAGAACCACTAGAACCATCAGAACCACTAGAACCATCAGAACCACTAGAACCATTAGAACCACTAGAACCATCATAACCACTAGAGCATTTGGATCCAGTTTATGTTTAAATCTGTCGGTGTGAAACCAGTTTGACTCCAGTTGACTTTCCTTCCGCAGGTTTACAGCGTGTATCGTACACCTCCATTCACATATTAGACCAATCACGACGGATTACTGTAGACATGTATTAAAGTTGGGATTCTGCCGTTCCTCCGATCAGCCGCCCTCTTTTTCCATTACCTGAACTCTACGGCGCCACCTGCTGACCTGCTGAGTAATGACACACACACACACACACATACACATTCATACAATGATGCTTCAAAAATGTTGTGGCCAAATGTTTGTTTATTTAGTGTGTGTGCGTGTAGTTGCAGGTCCTGGTCAGTGGGAGGCGCTGTGTAATTACCTCAGTCTTCCCTCCAACCTGTTGCAGCTCCACCAGAGTCAACACACACTGCTAGATCCACTCATACACAGGTAAAACACACTCGCACAGGTAACACACTCGCACACAGGTAACACACACTCACACGCAGGTAACACACACTCACACAGGTAACACACACTCACACGCAGGTAACACACACTCACACACAGGTAACACACACGCAGGTAACACACACTCACACACAGGTAACACACACGCAGGTAACACGCACACACAGGTAACACACACTCACACACAGGTAACACACACGCAAGTAACACACTATTCATCGACGCAGATGAGATGTGACGTTGTGCTGAGTCAACGCGTGTGTGCTTACAGGTGGTGCTGTCATCCAGGTGTGAGACGGACGCTGCAGGGGGGCGGAGTTATCGTCAGGTTCCCCAGAGAATCGAACCGACTGATTGATCTTCCAGAGGATTACAGCATCCTGATCAACCAGGCGTCCAGCTTCACGTCAGTCGTCACGGACAGACGTTTGACACACAGAAAATGGAGGCAGGAAGTAGCGTGTTGGTGTTGTGTGTGTCCTACCTGTGCAGGTGTCCCCGGTCGGGTGGAGATAAGTCTCGAGCGCCGACTCTGTGTCTCGTTTGTGGCTCCATGCTGTGTTCCCAGAGCTACTGCTGTCAGACGGAGGTGGACGGCGAGGACGTGGGCGCCTGCACCGCCCACACCTTCACCTGCGGAGCCGGCCTCGGCCTCTTCCTCAGGTAACACACCTGAGCTGCATTCATCACAGACACCTGCACACTCACAATGTCGCTTTACTGAGTGTGTGTGTGTGTGTGTGTGTGTGTGTGTGTGTGTGTGTGCGCGCGCGTGTGTGCAGAGTCAGAGAGAGTCAGGTGTTGTTTGTTGCAGGTAAAACAAAGGGCTGTTTTTATCCTCCTCCATACCTGGACGACTATGGAGAGACTGACCAGGGTCTCAAGTAGGTGTTAACGCACGCACACGCACACACAGGTCAGGTGAGTGCTGTCTCACACGCTCTTTACCTGTGCGTGTCTGCAGGCGGGGGAACCCACTCCACCTGTGCACTGAGCGATACAGGAAGATTGAGCGCCAGTGGCATCAACACGGCATCGCTGAGGTCATAGGTCACGCCCAGGAGGCCAATCAGACGCTCGTGGCGATCGACTGGCAGCACCTGTGATGTTCGCCGCTGACTGTTTGGCCCAGCCTCCTTTTTACAACGCCTTTCTCTCACCCAATCAGCTTCCTGCAGCCAAGCACCAAGCTCCAATCAGCTTTCAGGGATTTTTCAGGACTATTGTTGTTTCAGCCTACCAGAGAGAGGCAATCAAGCTGACTCCACCCCCTTTCACCAATGTTTTGGTTGTTTCTTAGTTTCTCTTCAGATTCTATTTTTAGTTGTGGAAGATTATTTGAACTGAAGATTAGCCCCGCCCACCAGACGCCACCACGGTTTGACGGGTCACATGCTTAATCTTGGAACTCGCTCAGCATGATGGGAAAATGAGGCTGCCCACAAACGGCAGGTGCGTTTACCAAAGTGTGATGTCATTTTCCCAGAATGCACTTCACCAACAAGCATCGTTGATCAGCTTGACAACATATCAGTCGAATGGAAGGCTGACATCCGATCAGTTTATTGGTTGGGGTCTGTTTTAACATTATACTGTGACGTCACTTCCTGTTTACTGACAGACACAGATCAAGTTATTTATTTATTTATTAGTTTGTTGCTTTACTGGTTTGTTTTCTAATCGACTCATCAATGATCACAGCTGATTGATGTGTGAATTCTTGTAATCGTTTAAGAACAATAAAAACTTGGAAAGCGCCAGTGTGATCTATTCCCAGTTTGTCCTCCTGGTGGCGCTGATGAGGGACATCCAACATGGCGTCCCATCGTGATGTCAGGAGAATCTTCATGCTAATAGCATCATGTGAGCTTCATCATTTAATGACATGTTAAAACGAAGTGACCTTAAAAGGATGTGGACCCGCCCCCCAACTGTCCCTCTGATGACATCAGCGGTTAATCTGTTCCTCTGATCTGATTAACTCCAGTAATCTGATCATCTAGTGAGCAACTGAACGCCAACCTCAGAAGAACAAAAGGTAGTCGCCGACTTCTCCGTGTACGCCCAGGTGTACGCCCAGGTGTACACACTCTGTAAGTAGTACTGTGTACACGTATCAGAGTATTGTGTCCAGAACCGGCGCCGGTGAGTCGCGTAAAAGACGAGTCGGGTGGTTTGGTGTCAGTCAGATCTTTTTATCGGTAGCATCTACAGGTAACGTCTACAGGTAACATCCGGCGTCACAAACATCACAAAGAAACACACAAACAACCCGCAACAGAAAACCGTTTAGTCGCTGCCGCTTTAGCTCTGGAGCCGGTTCCACTCCAACGACCGGAGGAGAAGAACGTTCCCGCAGCGGGTTCTACACGCCACGTTCTACACGCCACGTTCTACGTTAGCATTAATGTTAGCTAATGTATGTTAGCATTAATGCTACCAGTTCTTCAACTGACAAAAACGAAACATTACATTGTTTTGGAAAATATATACCTGTACATACTTCTGTATATATATATATATATATATATATACCTGTATATACCACTGTATATATGTATGTGTATATACAGGTATATGTGTGTTTACCTGTATGTACCTCGATATAAACATATATATATATACTTGTATATACCTTTATGTACCTGTATGGATCTTGTTTGTACAGATATATACACATATATATATAGAGATACATGCAGGTATATGCACATACAGTATATACAGAGGCATACAATGTGTGTATATATATATATATATATATATATACCTATACCTCTGTATTTGCCTCCTGCTGGTCAGGGGTGGCACTGCAGCAATGTTTTTGTCAGAAGTCATGCCAACCTGTCCAGTCAGAAGCCGCTGGATCGTGGGCTGATCAATACTAAATCAATACTTACTGAACCACCTGACAATGAAGCAGCCGTTCATTCACAGCAACAAAAATGTTTGACCAAAATGTATCAATTTAAAATGTGTTTTTTATGTTTAGCGCTCAGATGTCTTATTTACAGTTTCTGTTCCTTCTGTTCAAAAATAGACTCTGATCAACATATTTACAGAAAACATTCACTGTGTGTGTGTGTGTGTGTGTGTGTGTGTGTGTGAGAGAGAGAGAGAGATGCTATATGTAAAGACAGTGTGGATCTCTCCTCCTCCTCCCTCACTCCCTTGTTTTCTGTGGCAGGTGGGGAGTCCTCAGTCCTCTGTGGTGGGCGGAGCTCTCAGGTGGTTCCTTGTGAGTTCCCGCCCTCCTCCACCTGGTTGGACTTGCCCAGCATCTTCAGCTTGGCGAGCTGCAAGCTGAACGTCTCCTTCACGCTTTTCTCCAGCAGCCAGCCTTCGCTCTCACACTCGGGGTTTTCTGGGTCCTCCATCGTGTCCAGAGCCGTGGTCAGGTACTTCAGGCCCGCCATGTCCGCCGTCTGACACGCGCACACACACACACACACACTGTTTGAACTCCAGACCAGTAGGGGGCCACACCAAGCTTATAGAGTTAGCTTGTTTTATATATATTTTTTTTCTCTCTCTTATTCTTTCTTGTTTTACAAAAAGGTTAAAGGAAGATTCACACAAACATCATGGATACGGAAACATTAAATTAGACCTTCGTGTTTTGCTGCTGAGGAAACTTTATTAATTCATAATCTAAAAACATTTGTTTGCTCTTAGAAAATATTTTTTCAAGGTTTGGTCAAACTGTCTGAGAATAAACGCTCTTCAGATATTCTAATAGCTGATTGGTCCATTAAAGACAGCAGACCTGAGACCAGCAGCAGCAGCCAATCAGGTTGCGTTCAGGAGGCCGTCTTTAGATCGCATGTCACCGAGCTTCGGGTCAAACTTGTTGTTTTGACCCACATAACGAATCTCCTCTCTCTCAGGACCGTCCTCATCTCGATCTTCCCAGAATGCATCCTGTTTCTGATGGAGTGGATTAACTCCGCCCCCCCCAGAATAGTCCCTGATCCGAGGTGAGCCTGACCGCCGCTGGGCAGATTAACTCTTTAAGTGTTATTCACGTCTAAAGACGTTTTTAGCACCCAAACATCTGCCTCTCCTCAACGGCCAATAACGCGGAACGAAAGATGTCAGGAAGACGCTTTTGTTCCTGATGAAAGACGAGCCTTTCATCTTTCAGCTTTCATTTGGTAGGTTCCGTTTTTGCACTCTGAGCTGAAACCGTCTGGCGCTCAATGAGTTAATGCGCCTCCGCCTCCGTGGAAGGAGTCGAACCCGGGTTCCAGACCTCAGAGCCCATAATACAAATTAAAATGGCCACCGCTGCAGCGCTTCTGTTAGCTCCTCCGGCACTAATGCTAATCCCAGCCAGGTGCGTTTGAGGTCACCGGCGCAGGTGTGTCGCGTGATCTCGTTCAAATTGAGCAGATTAAGATTAGAATTTATCCTTCGAGGAGAAAGTCCTCACGCATCTAGAGCAGCGGTTACCCCTCGCTTTCCTTCACACACATCACTGAGAGCCCCGCCCCTTTCATCCTCCTGTCCAATCAGATTCTGCCACCGTCCACGCACGATCAGGAGTTGTGATCATAATAATTTATAATTCAATTGTATTTATAATTCGAGTTCGCCGCAGAAGAAGAAGATCTGTCCAGGCTCTATTTTAGCCAATAACAACACGAGAACCATCTGAGGGGAAGTGATGTAACAGGAAATGATTCTTCTACTGACCTTTTGTGTCATCGTGCATTTCCTCATCTGTTTGATAAATATCATAAATTTGAAATGATCCGATTGTTTTCTCTTATTTTACTGAACTAAACTAATAATCTGATGGATGCGTCAGTAAGGAGTCGGGGAGGGACCGAAGAGGAGGAGTTCATTAACTGTTGACCTGCTCCTTTACATCGTGTTGTTGGCGGATCCTCACCTCCAGGGCGATGGTAGCGACGATTAGCACGCCGATGCTAGTCATCATGCCACTGAAGTAGGAGAAGAGGGCCTCGTGGCAGCCCCGGCTCCAGATGTTGAGCTCCTCGATGCGGTGGTCGTAGTCGTAGTGGGCGGAGTTATTGGTCAGGTGATGCTGGATGCAGGGCCGAGGTGACCCGGGGTTACAGCAGCTGAACGGGACGCTGTCCATCAGGTACTTCCCCTCCACGTTACTGAGGACACGGCTGCAGGACAAAGACACATTTCATGCTTGTATTTTCATTCGTTTTGTGTCTCTTTGTGGCTGTTTTGTTTGTTTTGTGGTTGTTTTGTTTGTTTCTGGTTGTTTTGTGTTTGTTTCTGGTTGTTTTATTTGTTTCTGGTTGTTTTGTGGCTGTTTTGTTTGTTTCTGGTTGTTTTGTGGCTGTTTTGTTTGTTTCTGGTCGTTTTGTGTCTCTTTGTGGCTGTTTTGTTTGTTTCTGGTTGTTTTGTGTCTCCTTGTTGCTGTTTTGTTTGTTTCTGGTCGTTTTGTGTCTCTTTGTGGCTGTTTTGTTTGTTTCTGGTTGTTTTGTGTCTCTTTGTTGCTGTTTTGTTTGTTTCTGGTTGTTTTGTGTCTCTTTGCAGCTGTTTTGTTTGTTTCTGGTTGTTTTGTGTCTCTTTGTGGCTGTTTTGTTTGTTCCTGGTTGTTTTGTGTCTCTTTGCGGCTGTTTTGTTTGTTCCTGGTCGTTTTGTGTCTCTTTGTGGCTGTTTTGTTTGTTTCTGGTTGTTTTGTGGCTGTTTTGTTTGTTTCTGGTTGTTTTGTGTCTCTTTGTGGCTGTTTTGTTTGTTTCTGGTCGTTTTGTGTCTCTTTGTGGCTGTTTTGTTTGTTCCTGGTCGTTTTGTGTCTCTTTGTGGCTGTTTTGTTTGTTTCTGGTCGTTTTGTGTCTCCTTGTTGCTGTTTTGTTTGTTTCTGGTTGTTTTGTGTCTCTTTGCGGCTGTTTTGTTTGTTTCTGGTCGTTTTGTGTCTCTTTGTTGCTGTTTTGTTTGTTTCTGGTTGTTTTGTGTGTCTTTGCGGCTGTTTTGTTTGTTTCTGGTTGTTTTGTGTCTCTTTGCGGCTGTTTTGTTTGTTTCTGGTCGTTTTGTGTCTCTTTGATCTTCCATAGTGAGATCTTTCTAAACGAACACATAAACATCATTCATCATGTTGCTAAACAACGTCCACATGTATAGATCAGTCAGATTGGAGGAGATCTCGGTTAAACAGCAGACTGTCGTTGGCGTAAAGGAAAACATCCCTTTAACAAACGATAAGAAATGATAAACGTTCTTTCAGAAGAGGAAGGTCACTGACTTGAAACAAATAATTAATGATGCAGAATAATCTGAGAGGAATATCTCTTAAGTGCATTAGCACTGAAAGACAGCAACGAATCACACGACGGATCGATGACCTGCAAACAGTCAGCTGACCGTTGATCACATCTCATCAGCTGTCTTGATTTTAACAATTGGGTCAGAAAAGTCGTTTCAGCACCCGGTGAGAGAATCGAGCACTCAGCGGTTGGTTTAACGTTGTCAGGAATCAGATCCTTGCAGATTATAGACTTAAGGAGGCGCAAGTCCACCTACCCCCGTTGACCCCTTTAACACGCATCTCCGTCACCTCAATCTAAAGGTGGATTTGGTTTGAAGCCCTCGAGACAAAAATCAGTTTAGATCAGAGAGAGAAAGGAAACCGGAACCTTCCTGGAAAGAAGGAACAAAGACCGGCAATCAGGGGTCAGAGTTCGTCGCTAAGACCTGCAGCACACAGAACACGAGAACTGCATCGCAGTCATTTGGTGACAAAGTACAATCAATCACCAGAACAGTTTGATCATCAGTCATGGATTGGCTGCAGTGCTCGGCATCCCCACTCACTCTTTGACGGCGTCGTTGCTCATGTCCAGGTAGCGGTTGCTGATCCACTGCACCTCGAACCAGTCCCTGAAGTTGTTGTTGCCGCAGCAGCGGAACTCGATCTGCGTCGTGTCCAGAGTCCTCTTCATGAAGCAGCGCCCCGGCGTGTCCGTGTCCTTGTAGAACTTGATGCTGTTCTTCAGGCCCTCGGCCAGCGTCAGGTAGACGGCGAACTGCATGAGGAAGCAGAGCAAGGCGGCGAGCAGCAGCAGCGCGTTGAAGCCGCAGCACAGCAGCAGGTACGGCTTCAGCATCGGCTTCCACTTGGTGAACTTCATGGGGTCCAGGGAGTCGTGGCAGACCTTCCCTCCGAAGGTGTTGACCCCGCAGGCCAGCAAGCCCACCAGGATCAGCAGGTTGGGCACTAAATGGCTCTCGTTGTTGTCCATCACTTCGCTCCTCTTCCTCAGCTCGATCTTGAAGAAGATCCCGAGGCTGAAGATGAAGATGCCCACGATGACCGAGAGCCAGTAGAGCATCCACAGAGCCTGAGCGAGCTTCACCCGCTTCTGCAGGGTGAACTTCACTGGCATGAAGGGCATTGTGAGACGTCAGCGGGACCGAAGCTCCACTCGAAGCAACCAAGTCTCAGGCGTCGCAGAAGCAGTCCAAGAAATGCCCGAGTTTTAATCCCTTCCACGAAGACTCTGAAGCTCATCCAGAACTCCTGCTTTCAGACCCACAACGCTGAGCTGCAGTCCAGGACAGTCCATAATGCTGGGGGGGCAGAGGGGTCCGCCATCAGACCACGAAAGAATACTCTCATAAAGACGTGCCGGAGGTGTGAATGTGGACGAGGGACGAGTCGCCGTCCGCCCCCGTCATCGGCCAGATCCCATTAGCAGCAGATCAGCGGCTAATCCCGCGATTTGCTGCTAATTGGTTTGAAGCTAATCGGCGGCTTCCTCCTCTGTCCCGTCAGAGGTCGAGTTCGCTGCTGCTCACCTGTCCTCTGTCAGCAGGTTGGACTCGGAGGAGAATCCACAAGTGTCCAATCACATGGTGTCGGTCTCCAACCTGCAGACGAGATGCTTCGCATTCAAACCAATCAACTTTATTGCCCTCGCCGACGGGGAGGCGAGGGCAATAAATCCGGATCTGAGAGCTCATTTCTAAGAGCTCGTTCTAAAATCTGCATTTTTCAGGAGTCCATCCTGACCTCAATTCTGGAGCTAGAGGCTTCAGATCTGGTGTGAACACTCATAGTTCGTTCTGGTTTCATGTATGTTACAGGTGTAGTTGTGTCTTTTCCCGTTCCGGAGCAGCAAGCTAGAGCAGGTTTGGCCCCTCTGATCCGGAAGCCCTGTTTACTGTCTCACTAGATCCAATAGTCTATTGGAGGCGGAGTCTGCAAGCTCTGATTGGCTCTTGTTGTTTCTGTAAACCAGAACAATTGGGAGTCCAGTGCCAGGACTGTACAGGGACTAGTCTAATCTAGTCCAGAATAACTGGACCGTTCCGGATTTGTTGAGGTTCTGTTTGTTGGCGGGGTTCCAGAAGAACTGCTGGATGGCTCTAGAATACAAATCTGATCTAATTTAGATCATTTAAAGATCTCTAGTAAATAATCAATAACCTCTTCAGGTGTTCGTAGCTGGTGACAAGTGCGAGGACGCCCCCTGCTGGGCTGATGCTGCAACCTGGCTGCGTTATTTATTAGTTCAGAGTAGATCAGGTATTGATCATCATCCCTCCCGGGACACATGATAATATCTCCGTTACCTTCATCAGGTCTGAACGTGCCCACACACCTGGAGAACCCCCCCACCGGCCCTCTCCGGGCTCCCGTACGACACCTTCAGGTGAGCTCTGAGACAATTTGTTTTAAAGGTTTATTACAAAACAAAGACGGAACAGTCAGCTGGGTTTATTCTAAACACGATACAACAACGAACGTTCTGCCTGCAGGCGGAGCTTCAAGGAACCAACACGACATGGAACCACCGCAGAACGGCGGGAGAACCGGAACCGAGGGGGGGGTCGCCGTGAAATCAACTCAGCAAAACAGCAAAATGTTAGACTCCGAATGTGCGCCGCAACGAAACGAACAAGACGGGGGGGGGGGGGGGGCGGTCAGGTGACTTTGTCTCAAGCTGCTTCAGCTCGTCAATGATCCTCCAGAAAAACAATCAGTTCTTGTCTGAGTCCAAACTGATCAGTAAATGCTAACTTTTTTTAAAACTTAAATCCATTTTTTGGTCTTTTTATTAAATTTGGAAGCTAACTTTTTAAATGTCGTCCAGCTGGAGTTGACTAAGCTGATGATGAAGAACCTTTTTATTTATTTTTTTACATTTAAATATCCTTTATATTCATATATTACAACATTGTTCCAAAATTATAAATATGTAGTGCAGTTTCCTGTTCGGTCTCCATGACGACCACTGTCGCTAAAACGAGAAATCCCTATCAGACGCTGCAGGTTGCTCCAACACGCTCACACACACACACAGACCTGAAAAACTACAAATATGGCTGCAGATTATAGTTTTCATGCAAACGTGAACGTGGAGAAGCAGCAGCTCTGACCAATCAGTTCATCTGCTTGAGTGTCACATGTTGACTCAATCGGCCAATGAGCACGGTGTCCAGAAGGACTTCAGCCAATCAAATGATTCCAGGGGGGGGGGGGGGGCAGGCGTCAAAAAGGAAAGAAAGAATTGAGGTTTACTGACGACAGAACTAAATGAACATACATTTATTATTAATAAATTGTGTTGCATCTTTTGCTGGTGAACGTTTTGGAAACGGTTTGATTTTAATTTATTTGAAGACGATTTAGAATTCACTAATAAATATTTAGCACTAATAAAATACTTCTTAGTATGATATTGTGACATTTCCTGGTAGATTCGGTTAATTGGACGACGGGCCCAGAGGGGGCGGGACTGATCTATTTCTATTTCTTTGTGCGTTCTCTAGTTCTGTCGTGAATAAACCTCGATCGGGTGACTTTTCTTTCACCGTTCCTTCGACTCTTTGCAGGAGTTTCCCAGAATGCTTTGCACTCTATCGGGTCCAGATCCCGGAGACGACAGGAAATGTACTTTAAAGGTAGAATGAAGGTGAACGGCGTCCAGGTGGAGGTGTGGCGGGGGGGCGGGACAACACTTGAAATCTAATCCCATCCTTAAGAACTAAAGGTCAGTTACGACCATATATGGATGTCCTGCTGCTATCTACAGAAGAACGAGCCGGAATCCATCCAGAACCGGTCCAGAACTCCTCCTGGGTTTTACAGAACTGGTCCCAAGTCGGGTTCATTCACTCCGAGTCGGACTCCAGCGGCGCGGTCTCATCCAGGACGACCCTCTTCCGGCGCTTGGTGGCGGCGGCGGCGGCCCGATGCTCCGCCTCCAGGTGGGCCTTCTTGTGGCGGGAGAAGCTGGACGAGTGCATGAAGGTCTTGTTGCAGGCAGCGCAGGTGTAGGTCTTGTTCTTGGGGGCGGGGGCGGGGGCGGGGTGTCCGCCCTTGCTGTGATGCTGCTTCTGGTGCTGTTGCAGCTTGCCCCGCCCACCGCCCGCCCCCCTGTGGGTCTGCTGGTGCCGCGCCAGGCTGGAGGCGTGGCTGAAGCTCTTCCCACAGTGGCTGCAGCCGTGGCGCCCAGCTCCTCCTCCTCCTCCTCCTCCTCGCCCCGCCAGCTCGTCCTCGTCCTCGTCCGAGAGGGCGGGCCCCCGTTTGCCGGCCCGTGCCCCCCCCCGGCGGCGGCGCCGGTTCTTCTTGCACAGCGTGTAGAAGTTGGGCTTGTCGCGGGAGCAGAGCTTGAGGCGGATCTTCAGGTCGGACGAGCTCTCGCCCAGGTTCTCCTTGCCGGGCGTGTAGCTGTCCAGCAGCTCCTTGACGTGGGACACCTGGTGCTTGGACAGCTGCGTGGACGTCCTGAAGCTCATGTCGCACTGCGGACAGGCGTAGAACTTGTCCCCGCCCTGAATGACGGCGGCCGCCGCGTGCTGCTGCTGCTGCCGCCGCTTGGTCCTCTTGTTCTTGCCGCCGGGCTTCACGGAGTGACGCAGGGCGGCCATGTTGGCGCCGTCCTTGGGGACGCCCTTGCCCTTCTTGTGGACGAGGCGGTGGCGGGACAAGCTGGAGCTGTGGTTGAATTCCTTCCCGCAGATGTTGCAGGGGTGGATCCGCCGCTTCCCGTGGAGCCGCAGGTGACTGCCCAGCATCCTGGGGACAAAGGACCGGTTAGGTTAGAACCGGCCCGCCCCCGAGACCGCGCCCCCCCCCGGATACCAACCAGCTCCAGATCAATAGATCTATCGACTATAGATTAGTGATTCGTGTTACCGACCTGCTGCCTTTGAAGGTCATCCCGCAGTGGGGGCAGGTGTACCGCGCCTCCTGATGCGCCGGCTCCAGCGCCCGCTTGGCGGGCGGCGCCGCACCGCCGCCGCCGTGCTTCCCGGTGTGAGTCTGCTGGTGGCGGTACAGGCTGGAGGCGTGGCTATAGCTCTTCCCGCAGTAGCTGCAGCGGTACTGGCGTTCGTCCGGCTCGAACTCGGCCGGGTCCGAGTCCGAGTCGCCGTCCAGCTGGCTGCCCCCCGCCTCCACCAGCACCTCCTCGCCGTGCTCCTCCTCCTCGTCGGAGTAAGTCTTTATCTCCACGCTCTGCTCCGTCACCTCGCAGGGGAACACCTCCTCGTAGGGCGCGAAGAAGGCCTCGCCCGTCTCCGCCGGGTCGGACGCCTCGTCGTCCTTCTTCACGCAGGAGATGGTGAACTTTGACCCGACCTCGGCCCACTTCACCACGTACTCGATGGGCTGCGTGTCCAGCTCCACCGTGATGAAGTCGGCGCCCAGAGCGTCCGACTCCGACACCGTCAGCTCTGCGTCCTCCATGGCGGCCAGAGGGGGAGGAGCCTATCGTCCTGAGGAGGGCGAGGAGGCGGTCAGTACAGCGGCCGACATTCTGATTACATTTTCTAACTCCATCACGAAAATCATCAATTGTCATTATTGATTGCGTAATGGAGTGATCAGAATCCACACATTAAACCAATGTCGTCATATTGATCACTTGATCACAGGACAGTGATCGATAGTTTAGTGATCGTCAACGAGGGCGTTATAGACGATAACAATCACCAAACACATTAAATATATTGATTATTAGTGAAGAGTCCGGTTGCAGTGACGTCACAGAAAACAACAAACGGCAGAAATGAGCTTCTACGTCACGCGAGTTATTGATAACCGTCACCGGGGTGCTCCGTGACGATCGGTCGGTCCGACCGAACTCCGCTCAAATAACCGTCATTCTACCGTCTCGCGCCGGACCGGAGCGTCGGCGAGTGACGTAACAACCCTTCATCTATCCGGATCGTTTCTTCCCTTTTCACGTTCTCGTGCACTAATTAAACAAGATGCGATCGAACACAGAACTCAGGCGTCACGTTTCGACATTATTGCCGCCATTACATCCCGCCGATCATCCGTAAGAGGGCGGCTGCTGGCAGCGCATCCGCCGTAAAACGTCACGTTTCATAAACAAACGGTGTTTATTAGTGCGTTTGATCAAAGCCGAATTTACCGCCGGATACTCTCGTTGCGTTAAACGTCGCTCACGCGTTATAACGACTCGTTTCCGAGCGTCGCAAACCGGTGACGGTTTGAATCGTGCCGATTCTGAGGGGGGTTTCGGGGCTCGGCCTGATGAGGAAGGAGCGGAGGAGCTCCTCTTCCTGAACGTTTACCGCCAAAATAAAAGCGCAAACCGCCGTTAGACGACGCCGGCGGGCCTCGACCGCAAAACGAGTCGGTGTCCGGTTACTCACCGGGGTCTCAGGGGCAGCACGGCGGCATAAACGTAAAGGTTTCACCGGTGGAGACGGTCACAATAAACAGGAAGCAGCGGACGGAGACACAAAGCATTGTGGGAAAGGATTAAATGGTTGCACAAAACGGAAGAACAGAGGATTGCCCTTCAAAATAAAATACAAATGGCGAAATAAACCTGAAATGATTTTCTAGGGCCCTTTGATTATAATAATTTTAATATCTGACGAATCAGAAATTAAAACATGGAAAATAAACTACTGTCAAATGATGTAGAAAATTGACTAAATGTGTTCTAAAAGCAGCAAAACTACATTTGTGTATACTCTGAAGCAGCTTAAAAGGATAATGGAATATTCTCGGGGGGGGGGTGTAATCCCCGGGTTTTATTATTTACATGTTAGGCTGAACATTTATTCTAAATCGTGTATGAAATGATTACAGCCTGCGGAGGTCGTTTATTTTGTAGCTCACCGAAGGAAGTACTTTTATGCTACGTAGCATGAAATCTACTTTTTCTGTTTTCATCTTCAAAATCGTTTTTATCTCGTCGTTTCGTCCGTTTCGTCCTGATTGTACTCGGATGTCCACTGAGGATCGATAAAGTCTGATTTATTCCTCTATTGCTGATAGAAACGATCGATAATAGCAACGGAGCGGCTGCACAGCTGCTTCGCGTGTGCCTCGTTTCAATGCTGATTAATATTAATGATTGTGAGTGTTTATATCCTGTGTTCAATAAAGCACCTCCAGCGCGTGCGCGTGCGTGCGCGTGCGTGCGCGTGTGGCGGGCCTCCTCACACGAGGCGGTGATGAGGAGCAGCGAAGCTTCGGTCCTCCTCTTCGCTTCGCGTCGACGTTTCACCGGACCCGGCTTTGTTCCGGTATTTTCCCTCATCGTTCGCGGCTCCAGCCGGACGTCGAGCTCACGCCCACTTACGTCACCGCCAGCTTCGGTGTCACATTCAGACGATCAAATCTCTAAGAACATTCAAAAATCGAACACTTACAATTGAAGCCGGTTCGGTCCGCTGGTCCCGGTTCGGCCTGGTGAGGGTCTGAGTCGGTATCGGTGCCGCAGCTCCGTCACATCTCCGCCGGAGAGCAGCGGCGGCCGAGCGCCAACGAAGCTCGCTTCAGGATGGTCGTTTAAGGGGCAGGCTAAGGGGCAGGCTAAGGGGCAGGCTAAGGGCTGCTCGTTGCTCCCCCGACTGCCTGCGTTCGACGTTAGATGACGTCACCGCGCTAGCCGGGGAGCTCGTCTCGATTCGTGATGTTTTTATTTAATATGTGTTTACACTAAAACGGGAGGCCCAGCGGTGCATTTTACATTTCCCTTAAATTTCTCCTTAAACACAAAATCTAAACGAACTTCAACCCCCACACTGTTGCCCGCCATGTCCGCTCTGTGATTGGCCCAGCCTCTGCGCAGCCAGCTCGCGGCATCGAATTGGATTGGCTGTTGGACAGGACACTCACAAGCTCCGCCCCCAAATGTCTCGGGGTGTCGTGAAGCTTGAGAACTTCATGTCGGAACCGGAACGGAGTTTCAAAACGCCCTAAACGTGTATATTTATATACCATGCCCTCTGCTTACGTCACAGGTCGGCTGGGAATAACGGGATGTGTTTTTAAACAGGTTTCTATCTGAGTGAATTATCCACCGAACTCTGGGATGGCCAGTCCTACCTGTGGCCACGCCCACCGACGTGCGCGCCGTGGCGACATTACTAAGTGTTGGAGTGACAGTAAACAGCAGCACATATGGCTAACGTCATTCACAAAGTCCATAGTTCACTTATTTCTGGGACAAATCAGAAAATTAAAAAGCTAGCATGACCAGAAAAGCGAGCTGAATATGACACTGTGGATAATATTATTGGGAAGAAAAACTCTAATCCAGTATTACAGCACATGTAAAAATTATATTTACAATAAATTCTGGTACTGGGCAAAAATACTGGTGATAAGATTTTATATATATTATGCAGGCTACAGCAGGATATTCTAGTTCTTTAATATCTAACTTTACACTTTCGCTTTTTAATTGAGATTGTGTAATGTGCAGTAAACAACTACTCTGAGAAGGAAGTTTATTTTGTTTAATGACCGAATATCGATGCCTATAGACATCAAAATAAAATGAATTACTAGGTAATACCAGTAAATAATAAAATCAGACAACCTGGTGCTGTAATCAGACTGTAATCTGATACCTGGATTATTCAACAATAATTAATTTAAACTGTTAAGTGTATCACATTTATAAAACATTCGCTGGCCCTTAAAAAGCACCCATTTATCGGCTTTATTTCACATCTTTCCGCCTTCAAGCTTTAACGTGACGTCAGCTGCACAGTTATGTACCGGCAGGGGGCGCTGTCTGGCCTCCCTTCAGCGTTAAGCTGAGCGACTGCAGTGAAATACTCAACATTTATCAACACAATTTGAACAGAATGAAAATCAAACTTCTGTTTTCTGTTCAACTAGAAGGTGAGGAATGAATTACTGTTAGAAATAGATCTTGAGTGTGTGTGTGTGTGTGTGTGCGCGCGTGTGCGCGTGTCAGCTGATCCCTAGCGCTGTCGTTCCTGACGTCTCTGAACACAAACTGATCGATTTATTGTCCGAACTGACGCCGATGGAGAAAGAGCGAAGTGTTGGTCAATGTTTTGATCAATCAGCAGCTTATCAGAGATCAGGTCCCTGGAATCGGGCCTGGGAGGCCCCTCTGTAATTAACGCATTTAAACTGACCCGACCCAGTGACGTCACCGCCCCCTATCAGCGTCCTCCTGATGGAGGGCGTGTCCTCGTCAGCTGTTTATCTGTGTACGTCTTCATTTGTAAGTCCCTTTAACACGTCTTTCAATGAAACCGATCGGTGGATCAATAGTTTTCTTGCTGCAGCCACTGGCATCGTATCAGGAAGTAATGAGACCAAAAGCACGCCGTACTTCCCCTCTGGGTTCTACGGTCGTTTCCTTGAGGTTGAAGAAATGATTCTATTTTACTCAAACAAAAACATACCGAAGTACAACGAGTAACTGTAACTGAAGAATGATGTCATAACGTTTTATTAATGGAAGGAACAGAGTGATGACATCACAGCCGTGAGCGTAGCCTTCCAGGCGGAGGGCGACGCACGAGCCAATCAAAGCTCGATGTCCGAGCTGCCCATTGCAGGGAATAAAACAGCCCCCCCCCCCCCCTCAAACTGATCAATGCTGGCAGGAAGTGATGTAAGCAGCCAGCAGTCAGGACAGGAAATAGATTTACGTGGAATCGCAGCCACACAGGAGTAAAGTTTCAAATAAAATGCAGGTTGATTGACAGCCTTGTTAAAATAAGCTCCATTAAAATAAAGGCTGGTTTATAACTGTAGCTCCACCCACTATATATATATAGGCTCCTCCCCTCCTGCCAGGATCGAATGACAAGCATTCTGGGATCTGTTGTTTGGCAACAAAGACAAGCACCAATGCATAAATGAATGCGATTGGTCTTTTTCTGTTCCATTTGATCCAATCAGAAGTCACAGAACTGAACAGTCAGAGAAATGAATTAAAGAGAATTTAAAATAAGGTCGTCATGACAACGGCTCCAGGTGAGCCTCTGATCCTGATTGGAGGAGAGCAGCAGTTCAGCCTTGCGTCGCAGGAAGGAAGCGGCAATAGATAGATGTGATCAAGTGCATTGATCAGCAATTCAGTGACACCCTTCATCTCCTCTTCATCATCATCACATCTGGAAGGAAAGGGAAGATCATGATAAGCTTGCTGACGTCACCTGTCCTCAGGTAACACTCGTTTGTTGCAGAGTCAAGTCACCTGCTCAGGAGCCTTGTGCAGCCATCTTCCTTTGTCTCCGCCCACTTTCATACAGGAGAACAAGTCACAGACGGTCGGGAACGCCAAGCGCTCCTACAGGCAGAAGCCCGGAAGCACAGTCAGGAAACGGGACCAGAACCGTCATGATACTGGTCTG